>NC_068449.1:5369909-5669909 GCF_023373465.1 Oncorhynchus keta
AAAGGGGGATACCTAGTCAGTTGTAAAGGGGGATACCTAGTCAGTTGTAAAGGGGGATACCTAGTCAGTTGTAAAGGGGGATACCTAGTCAGCTGTAAAGGGGGATACCTAGTCAGTTGTAAAGGGGGATACCTAGTCAGTTGTAAAGGGGGATACCTAGTCAGTTGTAAAGGGGGATACCTAGTCAGCTGTAAAGGGGGATACCTAGTCAGCTGTAAAGGGGGATACCTAGTCAGTTGTAAAGGGGGATACCTAGTCAGCTGTAAAGGGGGATACCTAGTCAGTTGTAAAGGGGGATACCTAGTCAGTTGTAAAGGGGGATACCTAGTCAGTTGTAAAGGGGGATACCTAGTCAGCTGTAAAGGGGGATACCTAGTCAGCTGTAAAGGGGGATACATAGTCAGTTGTAAAGGGGGATACCTAGTCAGCCTCTACTGATGGAGCTAGTCTTGGCAAGACCAACCTTCTGAATGATCCCACAGTAGCAAGACCAACCTCCTGAATGCTCCCACAGCAGCAAGACCAACCTCCTGAATGCTCCCACAGCAGCAAGACCAACCTCCTGAATGCTCCCACAGCAGCAAGACCAACCTCATGAATGCTCCCAAAGCAGCAAGACCAACCTCCTGAATGCTCCCACAGCAGCAAGACCAACCTCATGAATGCTCCCACAGCAGCAAGACCAACCTCCTGAATGCTCCCACAGCAGCAAGACCAACCTCATGAATGCTCCCAGCAGCAGCAAGACCAACCTCATGAATGCTCCCACAGCAGCAAGACCAACCTCATGAATGCAACCTCATGAATGCTCCCACATCAGCAAGACCAACCTCATGAATGCTCCCACAGCAGCAAGACCAACCTCCTGAATGCTCCCACAGCAGCAAGACCAACCTCCTGAATGCTCCCACAGCAGCAAGACCAACCTCCTGAATGCTCCCACAGCAGCAAGACCAACCTCCTGAATGCTCCCACAGCAGCAAGACCAACCTCATGAATGCTCCCACAGCAGCAAGACCAACCTCATGAATGCTCCCACAGCAGCAAGACCAACCTCATGAATGCTCCCACAGCAGCAAGACCAACCTCCTGAATGCTCCCACAGCAGCAAGACCAACCTCCTGAATGCTCCCACAGCAGCAAGACCAACCTCATGAATGCTCCCACAGCAGCAAGACCAACCTCCTGAATGCTCCCACAGCAGCAAGACCAACCTCATGAATGCTCCCACAGCAGCAAGACCAACCTCATGAATGCTCCCACATCAGCAAGACCAACCTCATGAATGCTCCCACAGCAGCAAGACCAACCTCCTGAATGCTCCCACAGCAGCAAGACCAACCTCCTGAATGCTCCCACAGCAGCAAGACCAACCTCCTGAATGCTCCCACAGCAGCAAGACCAACCTCCTGAATGCTCCCACAGCAGCAAGACCAACCTCATGAATGCTCCCACAGCAGCAAGACCAACCTCATGAATGCTCCCACAGCAGCAAGACCAACCTCATGAATGCTCCCACAGCAGCAAGACCAACCTCCTGAATGCTCCCACAGCAGCAAGACCAACCTCCTGAATGCTCCCACAGCAGCAAGACCAACCTCATGAATGCTCCCACAGCAGCAAGACCAACCTCCTGAATGCTCCCACAGCAGCAAGACCAACCTCATGAATGCTCCCACAGCATTGCAGGGATGTTTAGGTAGTTATGTAATTCTATGCTGCTGTTCTGTTTTAAATGCCATGCTGCCCTCCCTAGATTATTGTTGCAAACTATAGAGTAGCATATTTAAATGATTAGATGTGAAATATGAGATTTATTAATCCCATAATGTTGTCTTATTGTCATGCGTCAGTGACAACAGTGAACATTATGCAATATGGTTTCAAATGAATCAGCGCCATGGGCAAGGACTGTCTTGAGCTGTGGACTCACTCAGATAGCACATTTCATGGAGTCTATTTTTCATATCTTAAAGGATCCCAGATCGTAAAATAACACCGTACGGGCCAAATCCTAGCTTGAGGTCTGTGTACACGTTTAATTTGGACTTTCACGAAAATCAAAGGGGATCTGGAGTAAGGGTTCAGACCTGAGAGAGATCCTGCTATAAGTGCTCTTATGGGGATTTTAAAACAAATGTGGCTTCTGCTTTTAATGGTCTGTGAAGATATCCTGTGTGGCAGTAGGTGTGAAACTCTCAACAGCTGAATCCTATTCAACCAATAGAAACAAACCAGACCTCTTCACAACAATGCTTAAGATCTACATTGCTTCATAAGACTCCTTAAAAATGCTTCATTACTTCATTGACGTACAGAGTATGTGCATTGCCCTTGTTAATGGCTCTGGGGGAACTTCTTATGTTCTGACAGTTAACAATCTCTCCTAAGAGTTGTTGTCCATGAATTTACTCCAATTATGGGAGAGATGGTGGAAAATAATAAAGCACAATATATTAAAATTAAAATATATATTTGATATATATATATGCGTCTTTTAAACACAATGGGGGATTGTAAAGGGATGCAGACAATTACATTAATGGAATAAACAATCTTTCTGTAGTATTAAAGCTGATCTACCCCGTTACAAAAATCTTTAAAAAATCTTGATTTTAAAAATCACTACAGGGTTGTGTTCGCACACCGTAGCAAAACGGAAATGTGTGTTCTTATTGAGCAAGTTCTTGTAGAGAACCTGTCCGTTGGTTTTCCCACACTGTCACGGCCACACCCCTTTTCCATCGCTGGGCAACCAGCCAGTTGGACACTTGCGATGCCAAGCAAACCTACGCAGGTCAATTCCAGCTATGGAGGTGAATCGAGCCTGGGGAATTATAGAATTCTAAAGAAATAAATCACAGAGTATTTCACTAACTGGGTTATTGAAATCAGATTTTTTTTTTGCGCAGCCAGAGTTCTCTGGCCCAGGAAGCTGTGTTATACATAACATAGCTCATGGCCACACACCTTTTCACTTACTTTTCCTCCTATCCGCTGTTTTCTCTCTCGCTCTCTGCCATCTTTTGACAGAGAACAGGCCGATCCAAGCTTTCAACAAGGTGGAGAGTTGGTGCAGGAGAAGAGGATCTAAACCCGGCAGTTTATTATCATTTGGTCATTAAATCTGAAGTAATTATTATGTCATTCAAGCTGTTTCGCAGAGGAACACATGCATACAGTAAATAGCACGTCTTGTCATCCCACTTTCGTAATCAATTCCATGTGGCTACAATCATACAGTGATATATGAGTGTACAAAACATGCTCTTTCCATGATAAAGACTGTGCACGTGAATCGATGGTGAAAGCTAGGATCCCTTATTGATGTCCCTTGTTAAATCCACTTCAATCAGTGTAGATGAAGGGGAGGAGACAAGTTAAAGAAGGACTTTTAAGTCTTGAGACAAGTGAGACATGGATTGTGTATGTGTGCCATTCAGAGGGTGAACGGGCAAATAAAAATATTATAAGTGCTTTTGAATGTGTTATGTTAGTAGGTGTCAGGCGCACCGGTTTGTGTCAAGAACTGCAACGCTGCTGGGTCTTTCACGCTCAACAGTTTCCCGTGTGTATCAAGGATCGTCCACCACCCAAAGGAAATCAAGCCAACTTGATACAACTGTGGGATAGATTGTAGTCCACATGGGCCAGCATCCCTGTGGAACGCTTTTGACAACTTTTAGAGGCCATGGCCTGACGAATTGAGGAGGGAAACTCGGTACTAGGAAGGTGTATCTAATGTATTTTAGCTTACCTGAGGATTTGTCTTGATGTATGCTTGTTGCCTACAACGGTGGTGGAACAAACTCCCTCACGACGCCAGGACAGCGGAGTCAATCACCACCTTCCGGAGACACCTGAAACCCCACCTCTTCAAGGAATACCTAGGATAGGGTAAGTAAGGGTAAGTAATCCTTCTCACCCCCCCAAAAAAAAAAAAAAAGATTTAGATGCAAGTGGCTGTTCCACTGGATGTCATAAGGTGTATGCACCAATTTGTAAGTCGCTCTGGATAAGAGCGTCTGCTAAATGACTTAAATGTAAATGTAAATGTAACTTTGCCTTGAACCACAGTCCAAACCTACCGATAACCTTTGAAAGATTAATTCGTAGAGACATATTATAAGGCATATTGTAACGCAGCTCGAAGACATTATAAAGTCTTATACATGCGGGTAACAAGATATACCTGCACGTCTTATAATTGGAAAAATATATATTTATGGTCCACATTACAGCACTGAGGAATCAACTACATTTTAACCTCAAAAGAGTGGGGAGTCTTGGAATAATATGGCTGTCAAAGATCCTATCACGAGTTGACAAAGTGCCGTTAAGTCTTAGAAGGACGAGGGCAGGAGAGCGGAGCCACAAACATTGCCCTGACCGAAAGGACCTTGTTTCCAGAGCCGTGTAGCAACCAAAACACACAAACACACCCTGCAGTGATTGGTGTCTCCCCCCTGTTGTGGGGGGGGGGGGGGCTTGCTCTAAAGTTGCAAAGAAGGGGCTTGACAGATCTTTATGTGTTTGAGTGAGGAGGGTATGGTGATGTGTCCCTTGGTATTGTGGCTTGTGACAAAAGTGTTGGACCTTGACGAGGTGCATGATTTCTGTGGGTCTTGTTTCTCTCGTGAGCAGAGTGAAGGAAAACACAATGCCATCGATCAATTAACTATTTTGAGTAGCAGTGTCATGTACTTCTGATCAAACTATTACTATCATATGAAAAGTGTGTGTGTGTGTGTGTGTGTGTGTGTGTGTGTGTGTGTGTGTGTGTGTGTGTGTGGGGGGGGGGGGGGATATGAGTTAATCTAAAAAGCAAGAAGGAGAGATTGTGAACAGACAATATAGACTAGGGGACTGTTTGGTGGTTCAATACAGATAGCACAACATAATAAATACGTTGCTGTAGCAACAGTACTTTTCTAAATGTACTGTTGTTCCCCCCTCTCCTTTAGTGACCTACATCTCGCCACTTCCCCAAGTGCCAAGTTCGTTTGCACATGTAATGCAATAGATTGTTGAACTATGCCCTCATCTGTGTAGTTATATCCACTTTGCAGAACAAGGACACTTTTTAAATGCACCCAACTGTTCAGTACACGTCCTGAATTTACCGTACACAAGCAAAGTAGAATCCCAGATGTTCATTGACCAACATACACTATCGACAATGATGAGGAAGCATGTTCAATTTGGGAAAATTGCATCAACCTGTTCAGCCACCCTGTGCGATGACAGAATTAATTGTTTCAGGTTCCCATGTAGTTCACAGTCATAAACGAGGGGCCTTTTAATCATGGCACGTGATGTCATGATACCAGGTCATGTTTGCATGTTGTATGTTACATGAAGGGAGCGATGTGCCACAAAGATCTGGATTCACATCAGGTTCAGTTTGCTCTACTCACACATGAACCATCAACAAGCGCAGACGTTGGGAGCATGTTGTGAAAGTTAATTATCAGAAGATTAGTTGCATTTGGGGGAAATATTTCTTTGGTTGTAAGTGGGTTATTTTTTTACTTCCCTGCAGATATTCCTGGCAGCGAGTAACTTCCTGTACTCTTAACATTATTAAACAAACATGTCTGCATTGCATTTGCCCCCATGCCAATTCTTAACCCTGCTGCTGGTCTGGTTTCATGCATTAAGTAGCCCCAAAGGATTTGAATAGCTTGTGGGGCTCAGTGGAAAGTCTTAAATATAACAATTTTGTGGGCAGTTTTTGCCTCACAATTGCAGCTGCACCTGTTTAAGGGGCTATAAACCATATCAATAAGATATTGTCCATTTCCCTAACATTTGGATTGGAACCGAATGTGAGGCATCTGTAGTGGTGTGTCAATTCAAAGCCGTTTGTTTCTCATACATATGTATTCATTGATTAAAGATGCCCTTTTGCTTTTGGCATTGTGATCCAAAAAGGGTTCCCCGGGAATGAACTTAACGATAATCACTATAAGAGAAATACCTCACCACGCCCCCCAAAAAGCTCAGGACGTTTGGTCAATTGGACCTTGTAAAAAAAAAAAAAAAAGGATTTTGTGGTTAAATTTGGTAAGATACAGATTTATATCATATATTACGCACATATGAACCATATAGTTAAAATCAGAGATTAATTTCTAGTTCACTATTAGAAACAAAAATACCACAATGTACCTTTACGATACCAGCTGTTCTTAAAGATAATGATCAAAGTCAGAGCCATAGACTGTATAATGAATAACTGGATGTAGTTGGAGATATAATTAAAGATTATTTAGCAAATTCAGAGGGTATCAACAACTGGGACTGGAACCCGGGTCCAGCGACTGACAACCAAACGCCTGAGCTGGTACACCAAGACATCTCTTGACAAGGTCGCTAGGGGTTGTGTGAAGGTCACTACACTACCCCCCCCCCTTCCTTCAGGGGGAAATGTGTTCCCAAGCTTCTCTACACCAAGTCCCTCACGGGTATACGCGTCTCCAATGACCTCACGGGTCAGAGCGGGTGGTCAGAGCAGACTTCTCACACCTTTACTACCAGTGTGATGTCATTTATGTGGTGTCATATCCTGAAACTATCCGAAACAGCCTTTTGGGTAACAATAACAGCAACCGCCACTATCTGCAAACCGCCACAGTGTTTAGTCTTGTATTGCCAGTCACTAATGCCAACGGCAAGAATAAGGTGTGTGTTCCACCAAAGACTTTGGGGTGTCAAAGGAATCAGAAGCTAGAAGACCGTGGATGAGCGTATACTTCAGTGTGTTCTGATTAGAAAGAAGTCTGGAACCTTCTTATCCTTGTAAAATGCTTGAATGCCTTCATTATTGTGCAACTCCTCTGATATATTTTGGCCCAGGATTTTACAACACCATATAGACTTCCTTTTTACATTAAAGGGCCAAAATACAAAACTGTTTTTGGGCAGCCAAGCCTATGTTAGAATTCCACATCAACGTGCCGAACACTCGATAGGCCTGGAAGGCCAATCGAGTGTTGTTTGTTTCCACAGATAATACCGAGAATTTTAGCATGTGGTTATGGACATGGTTGTGTACAATACTATTAACGCTTTGCTGATGTTTTTGAGGACAGTGGACACGTTGAAACCAATGTTAAGTGGCCTATTTTGATACCTATTTTATTTTATTTGTTTATTTCACCTTTATTTAGCCAGGTCGGCCAGTTGAGAACAAGTTCTCATTTACAACTGGGACCTGGCCAAGATAAAGCAAAGCAGTGCGACAAAAACACAACAACAACACAGTTACACATAAACAAACGTACAGTCAATAACACAATAGAAACATCTATGTACAGTGTGTGCACCCATCTCAAAATCACAAAATGGACGTACAGAGATCAGCCCTTCTAACTGTAGCCAAGCTTAATACCTTTCCCCAGAGTCTGAATAAATTCATCTCTAAGAAGTTGTTAAACATCACAGAAAGTTGATTTGTTTATCTGAGCAGTGGGTTGGGAAAAGATTAAGCTTAATTTGATCTGGGTATTTACTACAGAGGGGAACAATATTGGAAAATAGATGAAATTCAACATTATTAGTAGTACTCGTTATCCAATGATGAAAATGAGCATGAACACAGGATAATATTGTTTACTTTTTCTGTAAATAGGAGCCATCTCAAGGATCAAGGAATCAATGTTCGTGTAGACTTGCATACCTCCTTGAGGGCCCGATGGAATGGAACCAGCCTTCTGATTAAGGTAATTGGCATTGCCCCCCCTGTTAGCGTCATGCTAATGCAATACCAACCACAGAGCTTTTCTATTCGCTGTCACCACCATGTAACCCAATCATCTGTGACATCAAAACCACTGGCTAGAAGACAAGGCATTTGATTCAGACAGCTTTGTTCGTCTCGAGTAGAGGAGCTTCCCTCAAACTGGAAGAACTCATTTCACTTAAAAGAGGAGTGCACAGATTTTCCCGTGCAGCAACTGCCGTTTTCCCCTCAACCAAAATGGTCTGTTGGAGAGGGCACTATTTGAAAAAACCAGAACCAATTTTTGATGAAAGGCCAACTTGGTTCTGTTTGGGTCGAGACTGGGGGGGATACACGTGGGGAATTATACAAACCACTAACATATGCTACCACATCCAAAACCCTGAGAAAGAGACATACTCAAATTGAAAAAGTCAAAATGCAAAATGTTTATTCCCATGAAAAATCAAATTCTTCCTGCTCCTGATAAAGTCTTAATATTATAGGACTGGAGAAGTACTCCCAGAACCTATCTGCAGAAATCTATGGCAGCCAACACCACCAATGTGTTGTCCTTAATAAAATGACAATCAACAAAATAATACATAACAGTAATAAGGATATTACCAATGACCATGCTTGCCATAATTAATGGCAATAAGGGAGTATTTTGAGAGTGGACTTTTGCTCCAGAGGGTGAAGGCTACAAAATCTCTAGCACGCCTCATTAGTGTTGAGTTAGAAGTAGCCAACGGCCTCGGTTTACAGGCCCTAGTTTTTCTAACTTCTATTCCGGTTGCCAAACAGTAATGTGTGTTGCCAGCGCAGACTGGGCTATAATGGTTTGTTAGAGGTGGCGGACACCGGAGGGTCTTTCCAGAGGTTGGGGAACTGGCGAGATGTAGGGTACCAAGGGAGGGTGGGGAATCAGTCGAATCCATATTCAAAGGAGTCACACAAGGCTTTCTGGGTTCAGCGGAAAGAACCTGGAATAAATGACGGCACTTGACTGGGCCTTTTTATTTCACAACTGTAAAAAAAAAAAAAAAGCATTTATTCTCCAACAAATGATTTCAGGAACTACGACACATAATACCACACAGGCCGACTGTAACAGACAATAAATATGACTTCGGGTATCGAGTATTCTTCCACTGCGATTGAGAGTGACATTTTTCTCATTTTAATTGTGTACCTTGTATTTATGAGTTAATTGTCAACACAGTGTGAGCCGTGTGTTGAGAGGCTTTGTTTTGAGGCCTGTTGCTCAAATGTCAAGTACTTAAATGTTTGTTTTTGGTTATGGCTTGATATTTATTCTTCAAAGTTTGCAGTGTATCAGGGGAACAATATTATTGTACAGCAAACAATCTTAGCGAAAAGATTTTTACATTGGCAGTCCGTAATAAGCTACCACTAGAAAAATGCTGGGAAATATCACCCTTCGTCTTTCACTTTATCTCAACATTCCATGTAAGCTCTTTCCGTAGACCATAGAATAACAGTGAGTATGGAGAGAGAGTTACAGTTTCAGAGGATCGTCTGTAGATACAACAGGAGCGTCTTTGCAGGGACGACACACAGCACTTTATCCACCAGTCTTTTTAATGTAACAGGGGAATTGCATAGCCTGAAAGGCATGGTGGCAAACTGCCATAACCCAGGCCCTGTTCTAAAGACGGAGAACGGCCATAACCCAGACCCTGTTCTAAAGACGGAGAACGGCCATAACCCAGACCCTGTTCTAAAGACGGAGAACTGCCATAACCCAGACCCTGTTCTAAAGACGGAGAACGGCCATAACCCAGACCCTGTTCTAAAGACGGAGAACGGCCATAACCCAGACCCTGTTCTAAAGATGGAGAACTGCCATAACCCAGACCCTGTTCTAAAGACGGAGAACGGCCATAACCCAGACCCTGTTCTGAAGATGGAGAACTGCCATAACCCAGGCCCTGTTCTAAAGACGGAGAACGGCCATAACCCAGGCCCTGTTCTAAAGACGGAGAACGGCCATAACCCAGACCCTGTTCTAAAGACGGAGAACGGCCATAACCCAGACCCTGTTCTAAAGATGGAGAACTGCCATAACCCAGACCCTGATCTAAAGATGGAGAACTGCCATAACCCAGGCCCTGTTCTAAAGACGGAGAACGGCCATAACCCAGACCCTGTTCTAAAGATGGAGAACTGCCATAACCCAGACCCTGTTCTAAAGATGGAGAACTGCCATAACCCAGACCCTGTTCTAAAGAGGGAGAACTGCCATAGCCCAGACCCTGTTCTAAAGACAGAGAACTGCCATATCCCAGACCCTGTTCTAAAGATGGAGAACTGCCATAACCCAGACCCTGTTCTAAAAAGGGAGAACTGCCATAACCCAGACCCTGTTCTGAAGATGGAGAACTGCCATAACCCAGGCCCTGTTCTAAAGATGGAGAACTGCCATAACCCAGACCCTGTTCTAAAAAGGGAGAACTGCCATAACCCAGACCCTGTTCTAAAGATGGAGAACTGCCATATCCCAGACCCTGTTCTAAAGAGGGAGAACTGCCATAGCCCAGACCCTGTTCTAAAGATGGAGAACTGCCATAACCCAGACCCTGTTCTAAAGATGGAGAACTGCCATAACCCAGACCCTGTTCTAAAAAGGGAGAACTGCCATAACCCAGACCCTGTTCTAAAGATGGAGAACTGCCATAACCCAGGCCCTGTTCTAAAGACGGAGAACGGCCATAACCCAGACCCTGTTCTAAAGATGGAGAACTGCCATATCCCAGACCCTGTTCTAAAGAGGGAGAACTGCCATAACCCAGACCCTGTTCTAAAGAGGGAGAACTGCCATAGCCCAGACCCTGTTCTAAAGACAGAGAACTGCCATATCCCAGACCCTGTTCTAAAGATGGAGAACTGCCATATCCCAGACCCTGTTCTAAAGATGGAGAACTGCCATATCCCAGACCCTGTTCTAAAGATGGAGAACTGCCATAACCCAGACCCTGTTCTAAAGATGGAGAACTGCCATATCCCAGACCCTGTTCTAAAGACGGAGAACGGCCATAACCCAGACCCTGTTCTAAAGATGGAGAACTGCCATAACCCAGACCCTGTTCTAAAGATGGAGAACTGCCATATCCCAGACCCTGTTCTAAAGAGGGAGAACTGCCATAACCCAGACCCTGTTCTAAAGAGGGAGAACTGCCATAACTCAGACCCTGTTCTAAAGATGGAGAACTGCCATAACCCAGACCCTGTTCTAAAGATGGAGAACGGCCATAACCCAGACCCTGTTCTAAAGATGGAGAACTGCCATAACCCAGGCCCTGTTCTAAAGACGGAGAACGGCCATAACCCAGACCCTGTTCTAAAGATGGAGAACTGCCATAACCCAGACCCTGTTCTAAAGATGGAGAACTGCCATAACCCAGACCCTGTTCTAAAGAGGGAGAACTGCCATAGCCCAGACCCTGTTCTAAAGACAGAGAACTGCCATATCCCAGACCCTGTTCTAAAGAGGGAGAACTGCCATATCCCAGACCCTGTTCTAAAGAGGGAGAACTGCCATATCCCAGACCCTGTTCTAAAGAGGGAGAACTGCCATAACCCAGACCCTGTTCTAAAGAGGGAGAACTGCCATAACCCAGACCCTTTTCTAAAGAGGGAGAACTGCCATATCCCAGACCCTGTTCTAAAGAGGGAGAACTGCCATAGCCCAGACCCTGTTCTAAAGAGGGAGAACTGCCATAGCCCAGACCCTGTTCTAAAGAGGGAGAACTGCCATAACCCAGACCCTGTTCTAAAGAGGGAGAACTGCCATAGCCCAGACCCTGTTCTAAAGACAGAGAACTGCCATATCCCAGACCCTGTTCTAAAGATGGAGAACTGCCATAACCCAGGCCCTGTTCTAAAGACGGAGAACGGCCATAACCCAGACCCTGTTCTAAAGATGGAGAACTGCCATATCCCAGACCCTGTTCTAAAGAGGGAGAACTGCCATAACCCAGACCCTGTTCTAAAGAGGGAGAACTGCCATAGCCCAGACCCTGTTCTAAAGACAGAGAACTGCCATATCCCAGACCCTGTTCTAAAGATGGAGAACTGCCATATCCCAGACCCTGTTCTAAAGATGGAGAACTGCCATATCCCAGACCCTGTTCTAAAGATGGAGAACTGCCATAACCCAGACCCTGTTCTAAAGATGGAGAACTGCCATATCCCAGACCCTGTTCTAAAGACGGAGAACGGCCATAACCCAGACCCTGTTCTAAAGATGGAGAACTGCCATAACCCAGACCCTGTTCTAAAGATGGAGAACTGCCATATCCCAGACCCTGTTCTAAAGAGGAGAACTGCCATAACCCAGACCCTGTTCTAAAGAGGAGAACTGCCATAACTCAGACCCTGTTCTAAAGATGGAGAACTGCCATAACCCAGACCCTGTTCTAAAGATGGAGAACGGCCATAACCCAGACCCTGTTCTAAAGATGGAGAACTGCCATAACCCAGGCCCTGTTCTAAAGACGGAGAACGGCCATAACCCAGACCCTGTTCTAAAGATGGAGAACTGCCATAACCCAGACCCTGTTCTAAAGATGGAGAACTGCCATAACCCAGACCCTGTTCTAAAGAGGGAGAACTGCCATAGCCCAGACCCTGTTCTAAAGACAGAGAACTGCCATATCCCAGACCCTGTTCTAAAGAGGGAGAACTGCCATATCCCAGACCCTGTTCTAAAGAGGGAGAACTGCCATATCCCAGACCCTGTTCTAAAGAGGGAGAACTGCCATAACCCAGACCCTGTTCTAAAGAGGGAGAACTGCCATAACCCAGACCCTTTTCTAAAGAGGGAGAACTGCCATATCCCAGACCCTGTTCTAAAGAGGGAGAACTGCCATAGCCCAGACCCTGTTCTAAAGAGGGAGAACTGCCATAGCCCAGACCCTGTTCTAAAGAGGGAGAACTGCCATATCCAAGACCCTGTTCTAAAGATGGAGAACTGCCATATCCCAGACCCTGTTCTAAAGATGGAGAACTGCCATAACCCAGACCCTGTTCTAAAGATGGAGAACTGCCATAACCCAGACCCTGTTCTAAAGATGGAGAACTGCCATATCCCAGACCCTGTTCTAAAGATGGAGAACTGCCATATCCCAGACCCTGTTCTAAAGATGGAGAACTGCCATAACCCAGACCCTGTTCTAAAGATGGAGAACTGCCATAACCCAGGCCCTGTTCTAAAGATGGAGAACTGCCATAACCCAGACCCTGTTCTAAAGATGGAGAACTGCCATATCCCAGACCCTGTTCTAAAGATGGAGAACTGCCATAACCCAGACCCTGTTCTAAAGATGGAGAACTGCCATAACCCAGACCCTGTTCTAAAGATGGAGAACTGCCATAACCCAGGCCCTGTTCTAAAGATGGAGAACTGCCATATCCATATTAAAGTTACATCACAGAAGATTTGGCGATGCTCTTGCGACAGACATTGTCCCCTCAATGGCCAGAAGAAATGTCCAGAAATGACCTCACTGGACAGAAAGCGACACTTCTCCCACGCCCATAAAAAAGAAGAAGCTTATATTGCAAAGTCAGCTTGTTAGCCTAAAACTAAGGTTGACTCCACGGTCAATACTCAAGAAAAAATGTGCAGTAAACAATTAGCAAATTAACTTCCAAAGTGAGCCTTTAAGTTGAAATCGTGTATGTTCTTAAGATGATTTATGCATGTACAGTACAGCTTACTGAGAATAAGGATACATTTATTTGAGGCAAGAATCCAGCTATACCCGTGTGATTTAAAATGTGAAAACTCCAAACAAATAACATGCAGGGATATTTCTCTCTTGCACAGTATTTGACCACTATCACCTATTAAAGTTGAAAGTATAATTGCTCTCCCACCCTTTGGCATCAGCCTGCATTTTTAGGGCCTTAGGCACATTGAAATTATCTTTGAATTATATTTTTTAGCTTGTTGCTTTCAATTACATCACGGAGTTGTTTAACGGCCATAAATGTGTATTTTACTAAATAAATCAGCGTTTTGGGCATGGGAACAGTTTTGCTCTGGGCCTGTCAAAGCTTAAGTAATGGACTGATCTGGTAGAGGATCACGCTGATTCACTAAGTGTTAACTCAAGACTAACTTTATGAGCTTTTTTTGGTGTTGTTGGATATCACCTGATGAGGCAGGCCCTATTGGGCACCCTTCCATACAGTCAGATCACAGTTACCTGTTACTGCCTTATTGTTTCAAATGGACGGATTGATTGTCAGGAGAAAATAAAAGAAGTAAATCGCTCCATCGGGATAGATAATCACTTCCCGTTATTTTTAGGGTCTAAAAAGTAGAATCCGGGCTGTGCTTAGATAATATGTACAATCTGACTTTTTCCTTCCACAATGTTTTATTTTTCTCTTTGTCCTTACTATGACATTTTCCCATGGTCCTTTGTGAACAACAGCCATTGGTTTTAGTCGACCATTAGATATAATTCTGACTTTGAACTCACCAAAAATTGCTCAATAGGTTTTTTTTTCTTTACCAGTGTCTTGTACAGTAGAGCTGTCGAAGGTTTGCTAGGTGAACCTTTATTCATCCTTAATTGTAATAGTGCATTAAAGTATGTTTTGTCATTCTTCCAAGGCCAAACCAAGTTTACTCCATGTTTATGCTCAAAATTGCTCAATTTCCTTTCCTCTCTCTCAATTCACTCAATTGCACATAGTCTCCTGGGACCCAGCAAAAAAAAAAAAAAAACATTTTGGGAAAATATACGTGTTTGGGTTTTTCTTCCCAAAAAATTGTTGAAAAAAATATGTTAAAACATTTGTATTGTACGTGTACTGGAGTGGACATAAGGAATAAGGTTGATAATGCAATACAGTGGACATGTATTTACAGTCTGATGTCCACTACAGAGGACATGTATTTACAATCTGATGTCCACTACAGAGGACATGTATTTACAGTCTGATGTCCACTACAGAGGAAATGTATTTACAATCTGATGTCCACTACAGAGGACATGTATTTACAATCTGATGTCCACTACAGAGGACATGTATTTACAATCTGATGTCCACTACAGAGGACATGTATTTACAATCTGATGTCCACTACAGAGGACATGTATTTACAATCTGATGTCCACTACAGAGGACATGTATTTACAGTCTGATGTCCATTACAGAGGACATGTATTTACAATCTGATGTCCACTACAGAGGACATGTATTTACAATCTGATGTCCATTACAGAGGAAATGTATTTACAATCTGATGTCCACTACAGAGGACATGTATTTACAATCTGATGTCCACTACAGAGGACATGTATTTACAATCTGATGTCCACTACAGAGGACATGTATTTACAATCTGATGTCCACTACAGAGGACATGTATTTACAGTCTGATGTCCACTACAGAGGAAATGTATTTACAATCTGATGTCCACTACAGAGGACATGTATTTACAATCTGATGTCCACTACAGAGGACATGTATTTACAATCTGATGTCCACTACAGAGGACATGTATTTACAATCTGATGTCCACTACAGAGGACATGTATTAACAGTCTGATGTCCACTACAGAGGACATGTATTTACAGTCTGATGTCCACTACAGAGGACGTGTATTTACAATCTGATGTCCACTACAGAGGACATGTATTTACAATCTGATGTCCACTACAGAGGACATGTATTTACAATCTGATGTCCACTACAGAGGACATGTATTTACAATCTGATGTCCACTACAGAGGACATGTATTTACAATCTGATGTCCACTACAGAGGACATGTATTTACAATCTGATGTCCACTACAGAGGACATGTATTTACAATCTGATGTCCACTACAGAGGACATGTATTTACAATCTGATGTCCACTACAGAGGACATGTATTTACAATCTGATGTCCACTACAGAGGACATGTATTTACAATCTGATGTCCACTACAGAGGACATGTATTTACAATCTGATGTCCACTACAGAGGACATGTATTTACAATCTGATGTCCACTACAGAGGACATGTATTTACAGTCTGATGTCCACTACAGAGGACATGTATTTACAGTCTGATGTCCACTACAGAGGACATGTATTTACAATCTGATGTCCACTACAGAGGACATGTATTTACAATCTGATGTCCACTACAGAGGACATGTATTTACAATCTGATGTCCACTACAGAGGACATGTATTTACAGTCTGATGTCCACTACAGAGAACATGTATTTACAGTCTGATGTCCACTACAGAGGACATGTATTTACAATCTGATGTCCACTACAGAGGACATGTATTTACAATCTGATGTCCACTACAGAGGACATGTATTTACAATCTGATGTCCACTACAGAGGACATGTATTTACAATCTGATGTCCACTACAGAGGACATGTATTTACAATCTGATGTCCACTACAGAGGACATGTATTTACAATCTGATGTCCACTACAGAGGACATGTATTTACAATCTGATGTCCACTACAGAGGACATGTATTTACAATCTGATGTCCACTACAGAGGACATGTATTTACAATCTGATGTCCACTACAGAGGACATTTGTTAAACATCATTATGTCACTACAGAGGACATTTGTTAAATGTCATGATGTCCACTACAGAGGACATTTGTTAAACGTCATGATGTCCACTACAGAGGACATTTGTTAACATCATGATGTCACTACAGAGGACATTTGTTAAACGTCATGATGTCCACTAAAGAGGACATTTGTTAAACATCATGATGTCACTACAGAGGACATTTGTTAAATGTCATGATGTCCACTACAGAGGACATTTGTTAAACGTCATGATGTCCACTACAGAGGACATTTGTTAACATCATGATGTCACTACAGAGGACATTTGTTAAACGTCATGATGTCCACTACAGAGGACATTTGTTAAACATCATGATGTCCACTACAGAGGACATATGTTAAACATCATGATGTCCACTACAGAGGACATTTGTTAAACGTCATGATGTCCACTACAGAGGACATTTGTTAAATGTCATGATGTCCACTACAGAGGACATTTGTTAAATGTCATGATGTCCACTACAGAGGACATTTGTTAAATGTCATGATGTCCACTACAGAGGACATTTGTTAAACGTCATGATGTCCACTACAGATGACATTTGTTAAATGTCATGATGTCCACTACAGAGGACATTTGTTAAATGTCATGACGTCCACTACAGAGGACATTTGTTTAACGTCATGATGTCCACTACAGAGGACATTTGTTAAATGTCATGATGTCCACTACAGAGGACATTTGTTAAACATCATGATGTCCACTACAGAGGACATTTGTTAAATGTCATGATGTCCACTACAGAGGACATTTGTTAAATGTCATGACGTCCACTACAGAGGACATTTGTTTAACGTCATGATGTCCACTACAGAGGATATGTATAATTTACTGTAGCTCCTACTTACTAGAGCCCCCGAGTGGCGCAGGGGTCTATAAGGCACTACATGTCAGTGCTTAAAAGGTGTCACTACAGTCCCTGGTTTGAATCCAGACTGTATCACATCCGGCCGTGTTTGGGAGTCTCATAGGGCCGCCCACAATTGGCCCAGTGTTGTCTGGGTAAACCGTCATTTCAGATAAGAATATGTTCTTAACTGACTTGCCTAGTTAAATATTTAATGTGAAAAAAGTACACAGCTCTGAAAACTCAGCAAACATTTCCTCAGATACTTACTAAGAAGCCATTTTGAATATCAAACTCACAAAATGTATAATTACGCAATTACACACACACTTGATATTTTGTATTTGGCAGCCATTTAGAAAAAAACAGGAAGTAAAAGTGATCAAGGTCATGTGGTATCATTGAAAAGCCCATAATGTCCTCTCAAAGGTACAACAGGTATTTTAACACAGTGGCACGTATGGCCTCAATGATACCGACCAAATGGATTTACAGGCAATAGTAAAGGGCTTACCTGTGTTATATATATATGAAAGACCATATATATACTGTATGTTACAGGAGAAGGTCAATTTGGGAAATGTATATGTTCCCCGTAATAAATTTGCAACAGGATTTTCGGGTAACACTTTTGTAAGTGCTTTTGATTTGCATTGGAGTCCACCCTGTAAAGAGGGAGTTGACGCCTGGTAAAAACAGGCAGTCACATGGCCTTTAACACACTAACGTTGAGCCCTAAACACTTGTAATATTACCCGTGTATAGGATTGTTTGAGTGCCCATTGTCTCATAAGGCACGTAAGCGAACCACACGTACTTTAACTTAACTCGCTGCCTTTTCCCAGACTAGTTATCGTAAATGAGAAATGGACTCGCATTCTTACTCCTCTGTGAAATAAAAGGCTAATCAAATTCAGATTACTTGCTGAAAGAGAGCCAGAAAACGTTCACTTTTTTGGGGGGGGCGCTTTGGGCAGTCAGAAAGGAGCGATATGAAATTGAAATCCGTCGTTGAAAAATTGACAGCAAAATGTGTCTCATTTGGAAATGGGCATTTGGAAATGCTCTTAGTCATGTGACAGTGTTTATATGTATTCGGTCATACAGTTACACACGCATTCACCTTTAATTCACCCTTAAGCGAGCTACAGGCCTATGACTAACAACCTTAACATATATGGTTGAATGGGACCTAGTGCTATTGTGTGTCTCTCTCAAAAAGGTGAGGAGGCCACACACCAAGAGGAAGTGATTTTCATCGAGACCCGCTTTCACCTTCCTGGCCTTCCCCTTGTTATTTTCTATATTAGGGGAGCAGTTTTTTCTGTGTCACACTGGTTTCCCTTTTTCCTTGCAGGAGGAAGCCAGGGCGGACATGTCGCGGCTGAACTGTTCCCCCTCTGCCGCTGTGTCTGTCAGAGCCTCGTCCGCTCATCCTGCCGCCCTCTACCTTACTCCCCGGCCCGGGGCATTAAACGTGTCATCACAGAGGGCCACCGTTTACTGGATGCAGCTGCCCATAACACTGACCTCAGAGAGGAAGAGGCAAAGCGAGATATTTAACTCCTCCGCCCCAAAAAAAATCTGTACACGAAAATTAGGCTACGAAGTGAGGAATTTTATTATGGAGGTCAATGAGAGTGTGTTGAATTTGGTCAACAGAAAATGTCACTGCTAATTTGCTAGGTGAGGCTTATTTGATCAAATAGTAGTTTCGTAATGGTTCAGTGTTATGAATACACTGGGTAGCCTAGTGGTTAGAGCGTTGGACAAATAACCGAAAGGTTTCATTTTCAAATCCCCGAGCTGACAAGGTACAAATCTGTCGTTCTGCCCCTGAACAGGCAGTTAACCCACTGTTCCTAGGCCGTCATTGAAAATAAGAATTTGTTCTTAACTGACTTGCCTAGTAAAATAAATATAAGTAGATGCATGTGGTATTTTGGCAAACTGATAAAAAAAATGACTTTATATCGGAGGTGTCCCTGTAGTTGTAAAGACAGATACAGGACTCATCATGGTAGAACCCATTTTAGCATGGACATTGCCATTGAAGGGCTTCCACAATTTTGAAGTAGTCAACTGGGTGAGGATTCCTATGAGTTGGGAGGAATCAGCGAATGAAGAAGAAGAACATTAACTATTTTAAAATGGAGATGGCTCTGCCTGTGTTGTCACAGATGCTATAATGGCACAGATACAAAGACGAGTCCTCTATCTATCTCTATGGGCTGTTGTTCACTCGTGTATCTGCTCTCTCATTGGCTTGAATGGTCCCACCTAGTCTCGCCTCCTCTCGTCTGCCCTCCATCTATGAGGACACGTATTTCCATTCTTAGAGCATTCACTCGAATATCTTGTCAATATAATATACAATCTTTTCTGACACACACACACACACACACACACACACACACACACACACACACACACACACACACACACACACACACACACACACACACACACACACACACACACACACACACATACACACACACACATTGACCCCTTGCACAGTCTTCTGGGAGCCTACCCTAAATCATTCTATTTGTACAGTAGTTGTGAATTACATCTCTGTCAACCACAGAGGTAAAAGTGCTGTTAAGAGGCTATGGGAGTCAGCTATTGTCTGACAAAGGTCATATTTGATTCAAAAGCTTGGCAACCTTTTCATAATGTGGTAGATCCCTACACTCAAAGAGACTAACTTACCTTAATGTACCATTCCACCCTTTTTGCGTGGAGGGAGTAGGGCTTTGTTATGAAGGGCACCGGTGTCATCCTTGTCCTCTCAGCCACCTGCAATGGCAGGCCAGACTAGGGAAGTGTCATGTGTCCCAAGGCTGCCGCTGCCTGCTTGTCTGCTTGTGTATGTGTGTGTGTGTGTGTGTGTGTGTGTGTGTGTGTGTGTGTGTGTGTGTGTGTGTGTGTGTGTGTGTGTGTGTGTGTGTGTGTGTGTGTGTGTGTGTGTGTGTGTGTGTGTGTGTGTGTGTGTGTGCGTGTGTGTGTGCGTGCGTGCGTGCGTGTTGGTGTGGACGGCAGTACAGTACAGAATGTGTCCCTGGCTTGTCACACCGGAGGGTCAGACAGTGAGAGGTTGACGGACTGATGAGTTCTTGGCTGCTGGAGGAGCGCTGAGCAACAGGGTGAATAACAGGGTGATCAACAGGGTGAATAAAAGGGTAAACAACAGGGTGAATAACAGGGTGATCAACAGGGTGAATAAAAGGGTGATCAACAGGGTGAATAAAAGGGTGATCAACAGGGTGACTAAAAGGGTGATCAACAGGGTGAATAAAAGGGTGATCAATCGGGTGAATAAAAGGGTGATCAACAGGGTGAATAACAGGGTAAACAACAGGGTGAATAAAAGGGTGATCAACAGGGTGAATAAAAGGGTGATCAACAGGGTGAATAAAAGGGTGATCAACAGAGTGAATAACAGGGTAAACAACAGGGTGAATAAAAGGGTGATCAAGAGGGTGAATAACAGGGTGAGCCAACAGGGTTAACAACAGGGTTAACAACCGGGTGAATAGCAGGGTGAGCCAACTGGGTTAACAACAGGGTTAACAACAGGGTGAATAGCAGGGTGAGCCAACAGGGTTAACAACAGGGTTAACAACAGGGTTAGCAACAGGGTTAGCAACAGGGTTAACAACAGGGTGAATAGCAGGGTGAGCCAACTGGGTTAACAACAGGGTTAGCAACAGGGTGAATAGCAGGGTGAGCCAACTGGGTTAACAACAGGGTTAACAACAGGGTGAATAGCAGGGTGAGCCAACTGGGTTAACAACAGGGTGAATAGCAGGGTGAGCCAACAGGGTTAACAACAGGGTTAACAACAGGGTTAGCAACAGGGTTAGCAACAGGGTTAACAACAGGGTGAATAGCAGGGTGAGCCAACTGGGTTAACAACAGGGTTAGCAACAGGGTGAATAGCAGGGTGATCCAACTGGGTTAACAACAGGGTTAACAACAGGGTGAATAGCAGGGTGAGCCAACAGGGTTAACAACAGGGTTAGCAACAGGGTTAGCAACAGGGTTAGCAACAGGGTGAATAGCAGGGTGAGCCAACTGGGTTAACTAAAGGCTGAGCAACAGGGTAAACAACAGGATACATGGGTTAAATGTAAAAGACACATTTCAGTTGAATTCATTCCGTTGTACAACTGACTAGGTATGCCCCTATGTAAACCTATACGGTTTCACATCTAATAATGTTATTGTGTTGTAGTGTTGTAGTGAGAAACTGTACCGCCTGTTGCCATGAGAATTGCATTGGGTATATAAACAAAAGCTATATATCAACCCCAAAGGCTTACGGTAGCTTGCTATACTAATCCCCTGCTGAGTTAGTGGAACGACCACAGACAAGGTCAGCCACAGAAACTGTCGTCTGGTGCCAGATATAGGAAAAGCTACAGTTTTTCAATACATGCATTTGTTGTTTGGAGGATGAGCAGTACTGAAAAATATAATGAGTCGAGACAGATTTTTATCCTACTTGTTTATAAGGATGAAAAAGCCTCACTCTAAACGACTTGCGTTGCCTGGGAGAAACAGGAAGAGTCCGGTAGCGCTGCAGTGTCCCTATTGACAGAAAAGGTGAACTTCAGGAAAAGGCTTCATACACAAGTAATGATGTAACATAGATTTTTCTCCCATAGGGTAGCTTTAATTGAGTTCCTTTTGACATACACACTACCTACATGTCACATGTGCTGTAATGCTTTTAACATGCTTCTAGGGAGCTGTTACGGATGAGCTGATTGTGTCATGAATAATGTTTAGTAAATAAAGTGCCCATTTTTGCAGATGTAACCATGGATACGTGTGTTTAGAACATTTCCTAGGAATCTAAATCCTTGCACATTATAGTTCCCACCTTGTAATCCTACCACTTACACTGAACAACAATATAAACGCATCATGTAAAGTGTAAGTCTTTATGTTTCATGAGCTGAAATAAAAGATCCCAGAAATGTTTCATATAACACAAAAAGCTTATTTCTCTCAAATGTTGTGCACAAATTTGTTTAAATCCCTGTTAGTAGTTATTTATCCTTTGCCAAAATAATCCATCCACCTGACAGGTGTAGCATATCAAGAAGCTGAACATCATGCTTGTTACATAGGTGCACCTTGTGCTAGGGGACAATAAAAGGCCACTCTAAAATGTGCAGTTTTGTCACACAACACAATGCCACAGACGTCCCAGGTTTTGAGGGAGTGTGTAATTGGCACGTATGATAATTTCTCTACCATAATCCACTTCCAACGTCGTTTTAGAGAATTTGACAGTATGTCCAACAAGCCTCACAACACCAGACCTTGTGTAAGGCATCGTGTGGGAGAGCGTTTTACGAATGTCAACGTTGTGAACAGAGTACCCCACGGTGGGAGTGGAGTTAAGGTATGGGCAGGTTTAAACTACAATGAACACAATTGCATTTTATCAACGGCAATTTGAATGCACAGGGATACTATGACGCGTGCCGTGAGGTCTGTTGTGAGGCACATTGTTTTTTAAGGTATCTGTGATCAACAGATGAACATCTGTATTCCCAGTCATGTGAAATCCATAGACTGGGGCCGAATGAATTCATTTCAATTGACTGATATCCTTGTATGAACTGTAACTCAATACGAATCTTTGAAATTGTTGCATTTTGCATTTATATTTTTGTTTGTTATATGTTACAGTCTTAGTATTGCACTGTTGTAGGGACAAAGAGACAGATATATTTGAAAGCTATTTGCATTTTTGTATGTAGTTTCCATGATTGTGTGTTTAAATAAAATGCTCACGCTCTCTGAAACGCACACTATGATGTCATCGACTGCATTAGCCATAGAAGTTAAATATATCATCTCAGCCTTTGTAATAATTCAGGGGCGTAACACTCAACATACTTTTATATTGACGTATGTGTTGTGTATATATATATATATATATATATATACATGTACAGTGTGTGTGTGTGTTGCCTCTCCATCACTCACTTTTGCCTAGCCAGCGTTTAAATGGAACTGCCGGAGCTTTTCATGTTGCTACACAATGCAATGTTAAGATGTAATACTGGAGCTCAGAACATTCCATATGGGTCTGGATTCAGGGACAGACTGGGACCAGAAATCGGCCCAGGCATTTCCAACACACTGGCCCACCACTAGTCAAATAATTCGCTTTTTTTTTTTTGCACAAAAAAAACAACTAATATTTAGATAGGCCCATTGGGCTGAAGATAGACCAGGCCATCTGGCATTTGCCCGATCTGCCCCTATGGTAGTTTCTTCAACAGTCATCAGGACCAATATAACAGTCAGAAAACACTTGTTGAAGACATTCCAATGGTCTTTAAAAATGCAGATGAGTTGACTCAATCCGTTAGTTTAATACTATTCATAAACGTGTAATTATCCAACACACTGTACCGTGTTCACTGTACTCATTGCACTGTGATAATAGCATAATGTATTACACTGCATAAGACACATTTCAATGAGTGTTGTGCAATGTCATGTAAAGATTATGTGGGTGGGCATGTTCAGAACAACAACGACTGAATTGATTGAAGTCAAAAGCTTCAATGCCACGGTTTTGAAATCGAACAAAGCAATTATGAGAACACAGCAACGTAGTGTGCTCAAAGCAAACTGAACTGATAGCAAACATTACAGTGTGCAATAATGAACACTGAATTGACACAAAGTTAACCAATAACCACAATTGTCTCTGGATTGGAATATTTTGAATTTCAAGAATCACAATGGTTCTATATGTGTGCACAGCATTAGGTGGTATGACTTCAAGGTGGGAACTATAATGTGCAAGGATTTAGATTCCTAGGAAATGCTCTAAACGAATGTATCTATGTCTATATCGGCAAAAAGGTACACTTTATTTACTAAAATGATTCATGACAGAACCAGCTCATCCGTAACAGCTTCCTAGAAGCATGTTTAAAGAATTAAAGCACACTTGACGTGTAGTGTTTATGTCAAATGAAACTGATTTAAACTACCCAATAGGAAAAATCCACACTGAAAACAAATAAAACGCCACATGCAACACAAGAATTTCTAAGATTTTACTGAGTTACAGTAAATAAAGTACATGAAAATCAGGAAATCAGTCAATTGAAATAAATTGATTAGGCCCTAGTCTATGTATTTCACATGTCTGGGAATAAAGATGTGCATCTGTTAGTCACAGATACCTTAAAAGAAAAAGGTAGTGCATAACCACACTGCCACCATGGGGAACTCTGTTCACAACGATGACATCAGCCAACCCGCTCTCCCACACAACGCCATTCCCGGGATTCATTTGTGAAGAGCACACTTCTCCAGTGTGCCATTGGCCATCAAAAGTGAGCATTTGCCCACTGAAGTTGGTCACGGCGCTGAACTGCAGTCAGGTCAAGACCCTGGTGAGGACGATGAGATGAGATGAGCTTCCCTGAGACGGTTTCTGACAGTTTGTGCAGAAATTCTTTGGTTGTGCAAATCCAGTTTCATCAGCTGTCTGGGTGGCTGGTCTCAGAAGATCCCACAGATGAAGAAGCCGGATGTGGAGGTCCTGGGCTGGCGTGGTTACATGTGGTCTCCGGTTGTGAGCCCGGTTGGACCTACTGCCAATTTCTCTAAAATGATGTTGGAGGAGGCTTATGGTAGAGAAATTAACATCAAATTATCTGGCAACAGGTCTGTTGGACATTTCTGCAGTCAGCATGCCAATTGCACACTCCCTCAAAATGTAGACATAATAATAATAATAACATCTGAGGCATTGTGTTGTGTGACAAAACTGCACATTTTACAGTGGCCTAGAGTGGCCTTTTATTGTCCCCAGCACAAGGTGCATTTGTGTAATGATCATACTGTTTAATCAGCTTCTTGATATTGTCACGCCCTGACCAAAGTTATCTTTGTTTTCTTTATTGTTTTGGTTAGGTGTGACAAGGGTGGTTTGTTTAGTTTTTTATTGTCTAGGGGGTTTTGTACGTCTTGGGGGTTTTGTATGTCTAGGCGTTTTTGTATGTCTAGAGCTTTTTGTATGTCTAGGAGCTTTTTGTATGTCTAGGAGTTTATATGTCTATGGTTGCCTAGATTGGTTCTCAATCAGAGGCAGCTGTGTATCGTTGTCTCTGATTGGGGACCATATTTAAGGAGCCATATTCCTTAGGTATTTGGTGGGTTCTTATTCTATGTTTAGTTGCCTGTGCTGCACTAGCCATATTAGCAGCACGGTTCGTTTTTGTGTAGTTTGTTCACTGTTCTTTCTTCATTAAAGAAGTATGTATGCTTACCACACATGACGACCATGACAGATGTGCCACTCCTGTCAGGTGGACAGATTATCTTGGCAAAGGGGAAATGCTCACTAACAGAGATGTAAACAAATGTGTGCACAACATTTTTGAGAAATAAGCCTTTTTTTGTGCATATGGAACATTTCTGGGATCTTTTATTTCAGCTCATGAAACATGAGACACTTTACATGTTGCGTTTTTGTTTTTTGTTCAGTATAGCTCATTTGAGGAACAACATGCAACATTTTCTTTGTGCAGATCTTGTAACATTGTTCATTGCATTTCTGACATAATTGCACTATAATATACAGGTAACTGCCAAAATAAAGGAAACACCAACATAGTGTCTTAACAGGGTGCTGGACGACCACAAGTCGCAAGAACAGCTTCAATGCGCCTTGGCATAGATTATACAAGTGTCTGGAACTCTATTGAAGGTTTGTTACACCATTCTTCCACAATAAATTCCATAATTTGGGTGTTTTGTTGATGGAGGTGGAAAATGCTCCAGAATATCTCAGAAGTGTTCAATTGGGTTGAGATCTGGTGACTGAGTGACACACACACACACACACACACACACACACACACACACACACACACACACACACACACACACAAAAACCCTTTCAAACCGCCTATGCTCCTTTGAGATCCCTCTTTCAAAGTCACTGAGATCTTTTAATGGGTAACTGAACATTTTTATACATGGCCCTAAGCATGATGGGATGTTAATTGCTTAATTAACTCAGGGACCACACCTGCGTGGAACAACCTGCTTTCAATATACTTTGTATCCCTCATTTACTCAAGTGTTTCCTTTATTTTGGCAGTTACCTGTACGTTGGAAATTACACAAAGCTTTGTAATGCTCGATATGTGTAGTTTATGTTGATGTAACGTGTTTTAATTGTGGTTTGGTGAACTACACTCGCGTTAGTAACCTTTCCTGAGAACTGAATATTCACCTTAGCTTCCAGCTACCTGACCAGTGACAGTTTTGGATGTGTTTTGACTTATTCTAGTTGTGGCTGTATGATTGAAGGTACTTATTCTAGTTGTGGCTGTATGATTGAAGGTACTTATTCTAGTTGTGGCTGTATGATTGAAGGGACTTATTCTAGTTGTGGCTGTATGATTGAAGGGACTTATTCTAGTTGTGGCTGTATGATTGAAGGGACTTATTCTAGTTCTGGCTGTATGATTGAAGGTACTTATTCTAGTTGTGGCTGTATGATTGAAGGGACTTATTCTAGTTGTGGCTGTATGATTGAAGGTACTTATTCTAGTTGTGGCTGTATGATTGAAGGTACTTATTCTAGTTGTGGCTGTATGATTGAAGGGACTTATTCTAGTTGTGGCTGTATGATTGAAGGGACTTATTCTAGTTGTGGCTGTATGATTGAAGGGACTTATTCTAGTTCTGGCTGTATGATTGAAGGTACTTATTCTAGTTGTGGCTGTATGATTGAAGGGACTTATTCTAGTTGTGGCTGTATGATTGAAGGGACTTATTCTAGTTGTGGCTGTATGATTGAAGGTACTTATTCTAGTTGTGGCTGTATGATTGAAGGTACTTATTCTAGTTGTGGCTGTATGATTGAAGGTACTTATTCTAGTTGTGGCTGTATGATTGAAGGTACTTATTCTAGTTGTGGCTGTATGATTGGAGGTACTTATTCTAGTTGTGGCTGTATGATTGAAGGTACTTATTCTAGTTCTGGCTGTATGATTGAAGGTACTTATTCTAGTTGTGGCTGTATGATTGAAGGTACTTATTCTAGTTGTGGCTGTATGATTGAAGGTACTTATTCTAGTTGTGGCTGTATGATTGAAGGTACTTATTCTAGTTCTGGCTGTATGATTGAAGGTACTTATTCTAGTTGTGGCTGTATGATTGAAGGTACTTATTCTAGTTGTGGCTGTATGATTGAAGGTACTTATTCTAGTTCTGGCTGTATGATTGAAGGTACTTATTCTAGTTGTGGCTGTATGATTGAAGGTACTTATTCTAGTTCTGGCTGTATGATTGAAGGTACTTATTCTAGTTGTGGCTGTATGATTGAAGGTACTTATTCTAGTTCTGGCTGTATGATTGAAGGTACTTATTCTAGTTGTGGCTGTATGATTGAAGGTACTTATTCTAGTTCTGGCTGTATGATTGAAGGTACTTATTCTAGTTGTGGCTGTATGATTGAAGGTACTTATTCTAGTTGTGGCTGTATGATTGAAGGTACTTATTCTAGTTGTGGCTGTATGATTGAAGGTACTTATTCTAGTTCTGGCTGTATGATTGAAGGTACTTATTCTAGTTGTGGCTGTATGATTGAAGGTACTTATTCTAGTTGTGGCTGTATGATTGAAGGTACTTATTCTAGTTCTGGCTGTATGATTGAAGGTACTTATTCTAGTTGTGGCTGTATGATTGAAGGTACTTATTCTAGTTCTGGCTGTATGATTGAAGGTACTTATTCTAGTTGTGGCTGTATGATTGAAGGTACTTATTCTAGTTCTGGCTGTATGATTGAAGGTACTTATTCTAGTTGTGGCTGTATGATTGAAGGTACTTATTCTAGTTGTGGCTGTATGATTGAAGGTACTTATTCTAGTTGTGGCTGTATGATTGAAGGTACTTATTCTAGTTGTGGCTGTATGATTGAAGGTACTTATTCTAGTTGTGGCTGTATGATTGAAGGTACTTATTCTAGTTGTGGCTGTATGATTGAAGGTACTTATTCTAGTTGTGGCTGTATGATTGAAGGTACTTATTCTAGTTGTGGCTGTATGATTGAAGGGACTTATTCTAGTTGTGGCTGTATGATTGAAGGGACTTATTCTAGTTGTGGCTGTATGATTGAAGGGACTTATTCTAGTTCTGGCTGTATGATTGAAGGTACTTATTCTAGTTGTGGCTGTATGATTGAAGGTACTTATTCTAGTTGTGGCTGTATGATTGAAGGTACTTATTCTAGTTGTGGCTGTATGATTGAAGGTACTTATTCTAGTTGTGGCTGTATGATTGAAGGTACTTATTCTAGTTGTGGCTGCATGATTGAAGGTACTTATTCTAGTTGTGGCTGTATGATTGAAGGTACTTATTCTAGCTGTGGTGAAGAGGGCGCGACAAAGCCTATTCCCACTCTGGAAACTAAAAAGATTTGGCATGGGTCCTGAGAACCTCAAAAGGTTCTACAGCTGCAACATCGAGAGCATCCTGACTGGTTGCATCACTGCCTGGTACAGCAATTGCTTGGCCTCCGACTGCAAGGCACTTCAGAGGGTAGTGCGTACCGCTCAGTACATCACTGGGGCAAAGCTGCCTGCCATCCAGGACCTCTACACCAGGCGGTGTCAGAGGAAGGCCCTGAAAATTGTCAAAGACCCCAGCCACCCCAGTCATAGACTGTTCTCTCTACTACTGCATGGCAAGCGGTACCGGAGTGCAAAGTCTAAGACAAAAAGGCTTCTCAACAGTTTTTACCCCCAAGCCATAAGACTCCTGAACAGGTAACCAAATGGTTACCCGGACTATTTGCATTGTGTGCCCCCCCCCAACCCCTCTTTTACGCTGCTGCTACTCTCTGTTTATCTTATATGCATAGTCACTTTAACTATACATTCGTGTATATACTACCTCAATTGGCCCGACCAACCAGTGCTCCCACACATTGGCTAACCGCATTGTCCCACCACCTGCCAACCCCTCTTTTTACGCTACTGCTACTCTCTGTTCATCATATATGCATAGTCACTTTAACCATACCCACATGTGTATATACTACCTCAATAAGCCTGACTAACAGGTGTCTGTATATAGCCTTCCTACTCTTATTTTCAAATGTCTTTTTACTGTTGTTTTATTTCTTTACTTACCTACACACACACACACACACACACACACACAATTTCTCTCTCTGCACTATTGGTTAGAGCCTGTAAGTAAGCATTTCAGTGTAAGGTTTCACTGTACCTGTTTTATTCAGCGCACGTGACACACTTTGATTTGATTTGAAGGTACTTCTTCTAGATGTGGCTCTATGATTGAAGGTATATGGTTACAACTGGGGTACGTTTAGATCTTGATAATGGCTTAGGTTTGAATCATCATTTTTCCTAATCAGTACTATCGGACCCAGCCGAAAAGGGGTTCTTGGATAACTCCAACACAACAGATTGAGAAGGTTCAGTGCAGGCACGTTCCATACAGTCCCAGTGTGTTGGGGATCATGTGATGACAGTGTGGCGGGTCAGTCAAGGAGGGGCGTCTAGGGCAGCGTCACAAATGGAGCACAACGGAGCCCTGGTCAAAAGAAGTGCACTAAATAGGGAATAGGGCTCCATGTGGGACGTACATTAGAACAAACCAGTTGCAGGTTAGAATTCCCAATGGAACATCAGTGGTAGTGTAGGTCTCCAAGGAGGCGCTGAGTAAAGCAATAAAGGTCTTAGCACGCGTGAGATACGCTTTAGCTTCAAATCCCCAAGAGGTAGCACCGTAGCGTACTGTACCGTTTCTAGGGATTTACGAGCTAGTGTTGAATTGTCTTATTTTTTTCAGAAACAGGGGAATTTAGGCATGGTTTGCAGGTCAACTTCAATTGATTTCATACCACCAGACCATACTATTATCATAGGTTGCACCTTCTACCAAGGTGAATGCACCAATTTGTAAGTCGCTCTGGATAAGAGCGTCTGCTAAATGACTTAAATGTAAATGTAAATAACTGTCTGGAGATACAACTCACCACTATAATTGTTCCTCTGTCTAGCCATTTGGTTTGCCTCCCTGTTGTGCTGTCTGTCTGTCTCAGCATCTTCTCTGCTGTCACCCTGCTTCTTCTTCTGTCTGTCTGTCTGTCTGTCTGCCTGTCCGTCTGCCTGTCCGTCTGCCTGTCTGCCTGTCTGTCTGCTTAAGTCTTATAGGTTATAATAGCCAAGCTAATCACATAGGCTATATTGAAAATGACTTCCTGTAATATGTGTTCCCCTGAATAAACACCTACCCTAAGTGTTCATTACTATTACAGGGTTCCAGACTAACATGTTCCCCTGAATAACCCCCTCCCCCCTAAGTGTTCATTACTATTACAGGGCTCCAGACTAACATGTTCGCGTAAATAAACCCCCCTCCTCCCCTAAGTGTTCATAACTATTACAGGGATCCAGACTAACATGATCCCCTGAATAAACACCCCCATAAGTGTTCATAACTATTACAGGGCTCCAGACTAACATGATCCCCTGAATAAACACCCCCTAAGTGTTCATTACTATTACAGGGCTTCAGACTAACATTTTCCCCTAAATAACCCCCCCCCCCTCCTCCCCTAAGTGTTCATAACTATTACAGAGCTCCAGACTAACATGTTCCCCTAAATAAACACCCCCCTCCTCCCCTAAGTGCTCATAACTACTACAGGGCTCCAGACTAACATTTTCCCATAAATAACCCCCCTCCTCCCCTAAGTGTTCATAACTATTACAGAGCTCCAGACTAACATGATCCCCTGAATAAACACCCCCCTAAGTGTTCATTACTATTACAGGGCTCCAGACTAACATGATCCCCTGAATAAACACCCCCCTAAGTGTTCATTACTATTACAGGGCTCCAGACTAACATGATCCCCTGAATAAACACCCCCCTAAGTGTTCATTACTATTACAGGGCTCCAGACTAACATGTTCCCCTAAATAAACATCCCCCTCCTCCCCTACGTGTTCATAACTATTACAGGGCTCCAGACTAACATGTTCCCCTAAATAAACACCCCCCCCTCCTCCCCTAAGTGTTCTTTACTATTACAGGGCTCCAGACTAACATGATCCCCTGAATAAACACCCCCCTAAGTGTTCATTACTATTACAGGGCTCCAGACTAACATGATCCCCTGAATAAACACCCCCCTAAGTGTTCATTACTATTACAGGGCTCCAGACTAACATGATCCCCTAAATAAACACCCCCTCCTCCCCTAAGTGTTCTTTACTATTACAGGGCTCCAGACTAACATGATCCCCTGAATAAACACCCCCCTAAGTGTGCATTACTATTACAGGGCTCCAGACTAACATGATCCCCTGAATAAACACCCCCCTAAGTGTTCATTACTATTACAGGGCTCCAGACTAACATGATCCCCTAAATAAACACCCCCCTCCCCTAAGTGTTCATTACTATTACAGGGTTCCAGACTAACATGATCCCCTAAATAAACACCCCCCTCCCCTAAGTGTTCATTACTATTACAGGGTTCCAGACTAACATGATCCCCTAAATAAACACCTCCCCTAAGTGTCCATTACTATTACAGGGCTCCAGACTAACATGATCCCCTGAATATACACCCCCCTAAGTGTTCATAACTATTACAGGGCTCCAGACTAACATGATCCCCTAAATAAACACCCCCCTATGTGTTCATTACTATTACAGGGCTCCAGACTAACATGTTCCTCTCAATAAACACCTCCCCTAAGTGTTCATTACTATTACAGGGCTCCAGACTAACATGATCCCCTAAATAAACACCCCCCTATGTGTTCATTACTATTACAGGGCTCCAGACTAACATGTTCCTCTAAATAAACACCTCCCCTAAGTGTTCATTACTATTACAGGGCTCCAGACTAACATGATCCCCTAAATAAACACCCCCCTATGTGTTCATTACTATTACAGGGCTCCAGACTAACATGTTCCCCTAAATAAACACCTCCCCTAAGTGTTCATAACTACTACAGGGCTCCAGACTAACATGATCCCCTAAATAAACACCCCCCCTCCCCCCTAAGTGTTCATTACTATTACAGGGTTCCAGACTAACATGTTCCCCTAAATAAACACCCACCCTAAGTGTTCATTACTGATCATTACAGATCAATTACTACAGCCTGGTAGGGGCCCATCCTGGTAGGGGTGCCAGCCTTTGCTCACTAATCCACCAAAGGCGGCAGGTGTGGTTAGAGTGTGGTTAGAGTGTTGGACTAGTAACTAGTCACTGAAAGGTTGCAAGATCAAATCCCCGAGCTGACAAAGTAAAAATATGTCGCTCTGCTCCTGAACAAGTCAGTTAACCCACCGTTCCTAGGCCACCGTTGAAAATAAGAATGTGTTCTTAACTGACTTGCCTAGTTAAATAAAGGTTTTTAAAAAATGAAGATTTGTATAACAGAGGAATTCAATGTCTTTTCCACGTTGGTTCAACGTAATTAAATTGAAATGACATGGAAAGAATGTTGATTCAACCAGTGGGATGGGCTGCCGGTTATGTCACCTTTTTCATTGCCTTATATATTTAAAATATATATATATATATTATTTTTTTTTTTTTTTTTTAAATATAAATATATATATTATTATTATATATGTTTTAAATATAAATATATATATATATTATTATTATTCGTTTTTTTTTATATATATATATATATATATATATATATATATATATATATATATTGTGTCTGTGTCAATTTCAACCAGCCCACCCAACTGAAAAAAAGAGTCCAGTCCATCTGGCATTTGCCAGAATTGCCAGATGGCCAATCCAACCCCTGGCCCCTAGACTGAAAGTAATATTTGGCTGCCTGCTGTCTGTACATGCCTTTCAACTTACAAAATTCTTGGACAGATCACTTTTCTGTCTAACCTGGAACAAGGAAACAATGTTTCAGAGGACAGTTGCTGTTCCCCAGAAACACTTCCGGGAGATGACAGGTTGTCTTCCTTCTCTAACATTGATAATCTGGTTTTTTGAAAACGATCTGAGAACATTCCTTTCAAGAATGTGCCTGGAAAAATCCAGCAACATTTTCAGCACTTTGCTACTGATTCCATACTGTCTGAATATTTCTGGTGAAGTTCCATTACATTTGTGGGCATGTCTATTAGCTGTGCTGTCATATCACATATAGTCAATGGGTGTCATGCACTGGATTTCTACAACAGGGGAAAATATTTTTGAGGAAGTAGATCATCTATTGAGTTGTAATTAGTATCACGTGACTGATATTTTAGTGTTGTTCATTATATCTTTCACATAGTTGTAAGTTACAACTTGTGAGTTTCCAAAGAGATGAAAGAGTGCAGGGTAAAATGCTAAGGTTTCTCTTAATCTGTACCTGTTCTTTCATGTTCACAATATACATGTCTGATGGTCCTGTTTACACCTAATGTTGACAGTGTCAGCTATCAGCCACCAAAGTCACGTTGACAGGTGTTAGATCCACTTCTAAATGCTATCATTCGGATGAGGACCACTGCAACACCTCACAATACACATGCATGCACACTGGAGCCCTCTCCATACTCTCCATACTCTTTATGTAATGGTCCTATTAGGTGTTGTATTTGAAAGGGCATCTACTTTGGTAACAAGGAAAGCACAATAACAGAAGTCCTGTGTCAACTACAGGAAATGAGAAAACAAAACATTTTTTCATAGCTGATTTCCATTTCAAAACTTTAAAAGATGCTAAGGCAATTATTAAAAATGGGCAAAGTATTTGATAGTATTCCTCTCACAAGAAGCCAGAATCAACAATAGAATATAGATTTTGTTTAGAAAATTACTATTTATTTTCTCAAAATAAGTTTTAGGAATCCAGTGATATATGTAAATAATCAATAATCAGGTTAAAGTGCAAAAAATACAATTATACAAAAATGTAACATTGGAATGTAAGCTTTGGAAGTGGAATAACATTACGCTGACATGACTTTAACCAATTTAGTTGTTTTTTTGTTTGTTTTGTTTTTTTAACAAAGACTGCTTTTAGACTCGTAAATGTCCCTTTAAAAAAAAATGTCATTTTGATCAAAAGCAAGAGTCTTTCAGAATGTCTGAGAGGTCAACTTTGTCAGAGAGGTCAAGATCACATTCCATACATCTATGATGTATGGTCCATTCGCCCCATTGGGCTTCATCATGGACAACCAATACACTGCCTCAAAGTCATTAAGCATAATTATCTCTTAACTAAATGTGGAAAAACAACTTAGATCTGGAACAAGGTGCTCCTGGATATTGTCTGGATACATCATAGAGATCCAGGATTTTCAAATCTCTCTGAAGAATCATTCCCCACGATGAGCACAACGGCTTCCTTCCTTGGCTGGTGAATTGTTGGTGAACATTTAACCTTTTCTATCACTTTTCTTCTGTTCAGAGAACTTCAATTTGGTTCAAGTTCAGAGATGTTCTACTCATTCTATGTTCCAGGCACTTGAGCTCCACAATGTCCCCTGTCTTTGGTCAGCTCCACAATGTCCGCTGTCTTTGGTCAGTTCCACAATGTCCCCCCGTCTTTAGTCAGCTCCACAATGTCCCCTGTCTTTAGTCAGTTCCACAATGTCCCCCTGTCTTTGGTCAGCTCCACAATGTCCCCTGTCTTTGGTCAGCTCCACAATGTCCCCTCCGTCTTTGGTCAGTTCCACAATGTCCCCTGTCTTTGGTCAGCTCCACAATGTCCCCTGTCTTTGGTCAGCTCCACAATGTCCCCTGTCTTTGGTCAGTTCCACAATGTCAACTGTCTTTGGTCAGCTCCACAATGTCCCCCCCGTCTTTGGTCAGCTCCACAATGTCCCCCCGTCTTTGGTCAGCTCCACAATGTCCCCCTGTCTTTGGTCAGTTCCACAATGTCCCCCCGTCTTTGGTCAGCTCCACAATGTCCCCCCGTCTTTGGTCAGCTCCACAATGTCCCCCCGTCTTTGGTCAGCTCCACAATGTCCCCCCCGTCTTTGGTCAGCTCCACAATGTCCCCCCCGTCTTTGGTCAGTTCCACAATGTCCGCTGTCTTTGGTCAGCTCCACAATGTCCGCTGTCTTTGGTCAGTTCCACAATGTCCCCCCGTCTTTAGTCAGCTCCACAATGTCCCCTGTCTTTAGTCAGTTCCACAATGTCCCCTGTCTTTGGTCAGCTCTACAATGTCCCCTGTCTTTGGTCAGCTCCACAATGTCCCCTGTCTTTGGTCAGCTCCACAATGTCCCCTGTCTTTGGTCAGCTCCACAATGTCCCCTGTCTTTGGTCAGCTCCACAATGTCCCCCCCGTCTTTGGTCAGCTCCACAATGTCCCCCCCGTCTTTGGTCAGTTCCACAATGTCCCCCCCGTCTTTGGTCAGTTCCACAATGTCCCCCCCGTCTTTGGTCAGTTCCACAATGTCCCCTGTCTTTGGTCAGCTCCACAATGTCCCCTGTCTTTGGTCAGCTCCACAATGTCCCCTGTCTTTGGTCAGCTCCACAATGTCCCCTGTCTTTGGTCAGCTCCACAATGTCCCCTGTCTTTGGTCAGCTCCACAATGTCCCCTGTCTTTGGTCAGCTCCACAATGTCCCCTGTCTTTGGTCAGCTCCACAATGTCCCCTCGCTTTGGTCAGCTCCACAATGTCCCCTGTCTTTGGTCAGCTCCACAATGTCCCCTGTCTTTGGTCAGCTCCACAATGTCCCCTGTCTTTGGTCAGCTCCACAATGTCCCCTGTCTTTGGTCAGCTCCACAATGTCCCCTGTCTTTGGTCAGCTCTACAATGTCCCCTGTCTTTGGTCAGCTCCACAATGTCCGCTGTCTTTGGTCAGTTCCACAATGTCCCCCCCGTCTTTGGTCAGTTCCACAATGTCCCCTCCGTCTTTGGTCAGTTCCACAATGTCCCCTGTCTTTGGTCAGTTCCACAATGTCCCCTGTCTTTGGTCAGCTCCACAATGTCCCCCTGTCTTTGGTCAGCTCCACAATGTCCCCTGTCTTTGGTCAGCTCCACAATGTCCCCTGTCTTTGGTCAGCTCCACAATGTCCCCTGTCTTTGGTCAGCTCTACAATGTCCCCTGTCTTTGGTCAGCTCCACAATGTCCCCTGTCTTTGGTCAGTTCCACAATGTCCCCCCCGTCTTTGGTCAGCTCCACAATGTCCCCCCCGTCTTTGGTCAGCTCTACAATGTCCCCTGTCTTTTGTCAGCTCCACAATGTCCCCTGTCTTTGGTCAGCTCCACAATGTCCCCCCGTCTTTGGTCAGCTCCACAATGTCCCCTGTCTTTGGTCAGTTCCACAATGTCCCCTGTCTTTGGTCAGCTCCACAATGTCCCCCCGTCTTTGGTCAGCTCCACAATGTCCCCTGTCTTTGGTCAGCTCCACAATGTCCCCCCGTCTTTGGTCAGCTCCACAATGTCCCCCAATGTCCCCTGTCTTTAGTCAGCTCCACAATGTCCCCTGTCTTTGGTCAGCTCCACAATGTCCCCTGTCTTTGGTCAGCTCCACAATGTCCCCTGTCTTTGGTCAGCTCCACAATGTCCCCTGTCTTTGGTCAGCTCCACAATGTCCCCTGTCTTTGGTCAGCTCCACAATGTCCCCCCGTCTTTGGTCAGCTCCACAATGTCCCCCCCGTCTTTAGTCAGTTCCACAATGTCCCCTGTCTTTAGTCAGCTCCACAATGTCCCCCTGTCTTTGGTCAGCTCCACAATGTCCCCTGTCTTTGGTCAGCTCCACAATGTCCCCTGTCTTTGGTCAGCTCCACAATGTCCCCTGTCTTTGGTCAGCTCCACAATGTCCCCTGTCTTTGGTCAGCTCCACAATGTCCCCTGTCTTTGGTCAGCTCCACAATGTCCCCTGTCTTTGGTCAGCTCCACAATGTCCCCCCGTCTTTGGTCAGCTCCACAATGTCCCCCTGTCTTTGGTCAGCTCCACAATGTCCCCTGTCTTTGGTCAGCTCCACAATGTCCCCTGTCTTTGGTCAGCTCCACAATGTCCCCTGTCTTTGGTCAGCTCCACAATGTCCCCTGTCTTTGGTCAGCTCCACAATGTCCCCTGTCTTTGGTCAGCTCCACAATGTCCCCCCGTCTTTAGTCAGCTCCACAATGTCCCCTGTCTTTAGTCAGTTCCACAATGTCCCCTGTCTTTGGTCAGTTCCACAATGTCCCCTGTCTTTGGTCAGCTCCACAATGTCCCCCCGTCTTTAGTCAGCTCCACAATGTCCCCTGTCTTTGGTCAGCTCCACAATGTCCCCTGTCTTTGGTCAGCTCCACAATGTCCCCCGTCTTTAGTCAGCTCCACAATGTCCCCTGTCTTTGGTCAGCCCCACAATGTCCCCTGTCTTTGGTCAGCTCCACAATGTCCCCTGTCTTTAGTCAGTTCCACAATGTCCCCTGTCTTTGGTCAGCTCCACAATGTCCCCTGTCTTTAGTCAGCTCCACAATGTCCCCTGTCTTTAGTCAGCTCCACAATGTCCCCTGTCTTTGGTCATTTTGTCTTGTTCTCCTTTATAGTCTTCACCGTTATTGTTTCCAGTGTCCCCTAGTCTCTTTTTTAGGTATTGACATCACTTAATCTTGGATGGCTTTAGTTCCTTCACCTGCATGTGCAGCGTTTTGTGGACAGCTAGAGTTCTGGACTGACAAAATCCCTTTCCACACTCCTGGCACTTGAAGGGCTTCTCTTTGGAATGGATGTACCTGCAGGGCAGAGCAGAACAAAAACAGAGTTCGGGTTGAGTAAGGAAACATAACAAACACACAAAGACAGGTATCAACCTATAACTACAAATGAATAGGAGACGACAAAATAAATATTAAGGGAAAAGGGAGTTGAGAGGTTGACTGGCCCGCTAAACCATCTCATATGAGAGGTATGGGGATACTGACTGACCCGCTAAACCATCTCATATGATACTTTTTCCACATACTGATCCTGAATTCCGATTCAGCATCAAATATAATCGTGTTATCGTTACGTTTAATTGGTCTGTCGCTCTTGGGGAAATGACAAGTTTGATTAGAAATCGATTCAACATTACACATTCAAAAGCAATGCATAACAGGTTTGTGACCAATTACATTTGGGGCTGTTCCATTTCTTTGACTGGAATTAATTCAAATGGAACAGGCCTCAACCCTGATGCATGACACTGTCAGGGGGGGGCACAACAGGATTCATCAATAGCACATATGACCATTTAAGAAGCAGTTTTGTATTAATATCACGTGCTGTTCTTATGTGGAGGCCTTATACAGCAGTGTAACTGAATGGGCTTCTGGGATTTTCTGTAGAAGGTTCTGTCGCCAATAAATAAAGTATGCAATAAAATATGATTAATTAATTTACAACATTTTGGCAGCAATCTATCTCCATTCTCCATGTTCATTAAATAGAGCTTCATTGAGAAAAAAAAGTGCAGGTCTCACCTGTGGTCTCGGAGGTGGTCCTGCCTCCGGAAAGCCTTGTGGCAGATGTCACAGGTGTACGGCCTCTCGTCCGTGTGCGTCCGCTCATGGATAAGCAGGTTGTAGGACTTGGTGAAGTGGCGGCCGCAGAACTTGCACACAAACTCCTTCTTGGTCTTGGAGGGAAGGCGACCACGGCTAGGCTTGCGCTCGGGCGACGACAGCTTGGCTACATCTATGAGACAGCCTAGCCCGCCATGGCGAGGAGAAGTGGCGGCGGCCGCCCCTGTTATGCTCAGGTCCTCTGCCTTCAACGGGTCCTCCTGGGTGGCGGCGGTGGCCAGGTTGGCGAAGTCGAAGCGTGGCTGGGGCTTGTTCTTGGAGCCCTGAAGGAGATTCATGGCGGTAGCTGCTGTGGCGGCCGCAGTGGCCTGGTCCTTGTGCTGGACCAGGTGGGGGAAGATAGGGATGGAAGGCAAGCTGGGGAAGCGGCCGTCCATCAGGGCTGGGAGCTTGGAGAAAGTACAACGGGGAACCCCAAAGGGAGGGTAGCCCAGGGTCCACTGGTGGAGGTGGATGGCGTGCAGGGCGCTGAAGCTATAGATGCCAGGGACCTGGTCCGTGGGCAGCTGGAAGCCATTGGAGGCCTGGAGGAAGGAGTAGTTGGCCAGCTGCAGAGAGGGGTGGAGGGGAACCGGGGCTGGAAGAGTTTTGCTGCCCATGATTGGTGTCACTACTGATCACTCGAATCGCAATGGGATTCCCTCTGGAAAAGCAACACATCAAAAAGATTAGGTCATATTGATAACACAACAGAACTGTACTCGTTTAATAATATATACGTATAAGTCATTATTTGTTATAAAAAGTTGTACAAACCCCATGATACCATGACAACAACTAAAACTACAACAACCAAAACTACGAATAATGACAATATTGATCATAATATTCCATAATGAAACGAGCATAATTGTGATATTTGAAAATTAATCAAAAAACATTTCTAACTAAGTATTTCCTGCACTTCCAACAGGCTTTGAGTCTACCCCCCTGTTCTGGGTCACGTCCCCCCCCACCACACACACACACACAGCCCCCTCACACCCCAACACAACCGCCTCAATGCCAGGCCAATACACAAGCGATTCAGCTTGATTATCTAGTTGCTTTTCAAGAGGCCTCATTATCAGTGGATTAAGGTGATACGTGTGAATGTCTCCTTTTTACCACTGAGACAAAAGGGATGTTTCTTTTCTCTAGGGAAGAGCCCCTTTGCCACCTTAGAGAGTGATAAGAGCTCTGAACCAGACCTCCATGCCACAGGGAATACCAGCACAACATGTGGCACACACACACACACACACACACACACACACACACACACACACACACACACACACACACACACACACACACACACACACACACACACACACACACACACACACACACCTTGAATCATGTATTGTCTGCAAGGCACACGACGAGTGATGAGAGCCTGTATGTGTGAGTGTGTATGTGTGCCCACATACATGCGTGTGTGTGTGTGTGTGGAACGTGCTTAGGATATATGTCAGAGAGAAGAAGGTGTGAGAAAACAAAACAATTTCCAGTGCTGACACACAGACACTGGGATGTGCTTGGTGTGGGTGTTTCCCGTTCCCAGAAAACATGCCCGGGCTGTTAAGACTCAGGTAAATAGAACGACACCATTCACCGAGGCGGGAATACCTCAGTGAGCTGTTTATTCAGCTTTAATAAGAGGAAATAACAAAGGGATATAAAGCCTCTTTGTTTCTGAGCATATTTGATTGTCAGGCTGTATGACACAGTTACCTTGTGTCGTTTCTGTTTTAGTCTAAGTAGAGCTCCCAAGCCGCACCTTTCCAGTGTCATATGACTTAGCGTTCCAGAGAGAAAGCATTACCCCCTAAGCCATGCCGTTTGCTTTGTTTGATTCTGTTAGTCATAGGGAATTGTGTGTAAATCCTCCGATTTTACCGTTCTGAAAATATGATTTACTCATTGTTCTACTACTGGTTTACATTAGTTCATGTGGGATTAAGAATTCAAATGTAATTGTTCAACGTGGTCATGGGTTATGTCGTTATCACATAAGGAAACCCTACAATATGGCCAAATCAAGATATATTGTAGATATTAATAGGCTATATGTGGGTATAGATAGGCCTATTGGAGAAAATTACCCATTGATCATATTGGTGAATAAAGGCCTACACTGTTTTAAAAAAGTGTGGATTGAGTGAAAGACATGGCTATTCGGCAGTACATAAAAGTAAAATAGTGTTAATTAGAATGAAGCTCAAACGTCCCCCGGGGATTTTCTCCTTTCTGATCAGGACGCAGAAGTAATTTACTTTTACTTACGATGTCATTAGGGGCGATCAGCGGTTTCTCCCGAGTGGTCTCATATCCTTAAAACCCTTTGATGTCTACATACCATCTCTAACGACTCAACAATCAAGCTAAACACTGCTAAATCCCGTTTCCCCGTTGGACGTGACTGGCCAACTGTTCCAATTCCACGCCTCGATCACACAGCAGACTTTGTATGAGATTTGAGATAAGATAACGCAAGACATGATCGAATTATCATGTTCCCCCACACATATCACACCAGAATATGTTAAAGAATGTGCTCACTCTAACTCTAATACATTATAGGTAGGACATAAGGAAATCAAATAATGTTTTAACACAATATACAACGTCCTATGGATTAAAAAGTGACCCGAGGTAAACCTTCATAACGTTTGCCCAGTACATTGTTATATAATTAGGAGAACGTTACGTTGGTGTTGGTAAGAAAAGTCACACCAGCATTCACATTTAGGTCCCCACAAGCCAAAACCAATCCAAATCAGGGCAGCTTTTCCACAAGTTTATCTGAGCTGAGAAAAAAAATCGGATTACTTGGATTTTTGGACGCTCTTGTAGCCTCCAGACATGGGCCTACAACATTACATACATGTCATGATTTAGAGGGAGTTCACCTCTTTCAGGTTGTACATAAGCACAGAGGCATGCATGTTGGCTGGACCTACTTCATTTGCAATTGAAAAGGCTACATCAAGCATGGCATTGTAATACATTGCATTGGTTTTTGGGTTAAGGAGTACAGAATCGGACTCAATGAAATGAAATCCATATCCACAAACTCACTAGTCTACTGCGGCTATAGATTATCTTTCCTAAACCTGGACTTAATTTATTTAGTTTTATTTTTCAAAGGGGGATTCAAGTGCAAAACATCTATCTAATAAACGTCTATTCTTAAATAAATAAACAATATATATATATATATATATATATATATATATATATATATATATATATATATATATATATATAAAGAGGTATGTGTGTATGGGACAGCAACTTCAGAGTTTTTACGTTAATACAGATGCTTTGGTCAATTGTGCAGCAATTACCAGGGACACATGTTTTTAGCCGTGTTTTGATGCAGAACACGAGAGGATATGAGCGCAATAAAATACAGACGTGTGCACCCAAGCAAAGTGGGAAACAGTTATCTGACAATCGCAAATAAAACATGTATATGCCTAAGAATGATTTCAATTCAAGCCAATAGTTCCAGATCATATCTGATACCATAAAACCATGATTTTGTCCATAACAATTAGCACAATACGTTGTCCACTGTTTTAATTCCGATTATTGCAATTCCCGATCAAATAGTGTTTTCATGTAAAAAAATTAAATAATAATAATAATAAGTAAAGTAACCCCATCATAGGTCTAATCCATGTTTCTATGTAAAGTACACTAAAGCATAGCCTGTCGTTATATTCCAGAACACTGGTTTAACTCTGAATATTTAACTATTGATTGAATGTAATTCACCTGCAACGAAGACCGTTAAATGTTAATCAATTATTACATGTAGGCTATGTATTTTTTTATATATTTTTTTGGCGACCTAGTAAAATTCGTTTAAGTCATTTTATAAGAGACAGTTAAAACGAATAATGACCATAACAACGATCCTTACCACTCCAGCTATATTGAATTTATTAAATCGACATTTTACAAATATTTCGAAGTACCTTTAATATGCCACAAAATACATTTAAAAAATATATATAAACAACATAAAAGGGTATTGTTTCATTAAGGTACCAACGTTTGGATACATTAATTGGGGATACCCTGTAAAAGAAATGTGCCTCCTCGTCATCGAACACGCACATCTTTCTCATGTTAACTCAAACCATGTAATGTATCATGCAATTCAACAAAATGTACGTTTCTGCATGGAATTATGTCGTTATTTTCACTTAGGTCCTTGTTGAATTTACTCCAACGTGCTGGAATGCGTTTACCTCTGAAAGATCCCACCTGTTTCACACTCTCTTCGCGCATCTAACTCAGTGGTCCTTCTGTAGCTCAGTTGGTAGAGCATGGCGCTTGTAACGCCAGGGTAGTGGGTTCGATTCCCGGGACCACCCATACGTAGAATGTATGCACACATGACTGTAAGTCGCTTTGGATAAAAGCGTCTGCTAAATGGCATATATTATTATATTATTATTATTATTAGAAGGCTCATAGTCGTGACTCTCTCTCTCTCTCTCTCTCTCTCTCTCTCTCTCTCTCTCTCTCTCTCTCTCTCTCTCTCTCTCTCTCTCTCTCTCTCTCTCTCTCTCTCTCATGCAAGCTCAAGACACTGTCGAATATGTTAACTTCTAGTTCCAGCATTAAACAGGTAAAAAATGACTAAACTGAATATTGTTGCTAGGCTATTGTAATAACACATCTATTCACTGCGATTGGACCAGTTATGATAAATAACTCAACTCTCAAATCAGTTGTGGTAAAGTTTACAACTTTGTGTATTGTGCCTCGCGTTGTCATTCCTCCGAAGAAGCCTGACCATAAATACATTTTACACGTCGTATTCTGACTGATGGCTCAGAGAAAAATCCCAGAGAAAATGTAATACGATGAAATAGTTACCAGCGCAGATGTACGGTCGGTCCTATGGATCCGGAGAGGTCCTGGAGTTGAAAACCTGCGGATGGTCCGATGCAAAACGTCTTGGAAAAAAACGTTCAAAGTTGAATGTAGTTTAGAGAAAGTTTGGGGCTTCGTAAGACAACTTTCCCGGCATGTTCACATCGAGTTTAGATTGTACGCGCGTGTAGTTCAACAGCTGTCCAAAATAGTTGTGTGTAGAACTTCTGTAGTGACTCTGGTGAAGACGCCTTCTGTTACTGTCCTGCGGTCTGCACTCAAACCGCCTCTTTATTGCAACCAAACCCTTTACTCGCACATGCGCGTCATTTAGCCAGCCCCCATACACATTTGAGGGAGCTCCTTACTATAAACTCAAGTTTCTCTTTTTTTCATTATAAATTGAACATTCTAGTGATGGCCTGAACATAGTTGTAGCATAGTGTCAACTGTACTCTCTTGTTTCTTTTTAGAGAGGCTGCAATGCCTAATTCCAATAGGCTGTTTACAACTACTAAACACATACATTTGTTATTTTGCCCAGCCCATATTTGAAAATGCAGGACTATTTTTTTGCCTGTCTAGGCTTATACGACTTTAACAATATGTATGTCATAAACATCGAATTCTAATAGCTCATCCTTGCCCATATTGGGAAATAACTTGGCAGCTAAAATTCATAGGAGCATTTGATTTTTGTGATGCATTGTTTAAAATCAGTGGATGGTAAGGCTGAGATGGCATATTGATTGCCTACAACATTGCATATCAAGGGTTAATGGATTTGGCAATGAAGCAATTCACGTTCTATGGATTTAATTGATGGCTTCAAAGGCAACAAATTAAAGTATCACCCACATTTCTATGATTAGTTTTGTTGTTATCATCCTAGTATTAATATTCATGTTAATAAGTTTTTTGATAAGGTTGGTATTATTAGTGGAATAAACAATGTACGGGCTGAACCTCATGCAACCTCCCTCATAGGCCTAAAACCTACAATCCGTAATCGGACGGACAAAAATACCCCCAAGCAAATTAATTCCATTATTATATTCATGGGATTAAAAACAAATTGCTCGTTTAAAAAGAGTGCGAGGTGGAACGACAAAACAAATACATTTTCACGTTCTCCTAATTAAAGAAAATATACAACTGTCACTTTACCTTGAGATCTGGAGGGAAAGAAATGACACACGTGTATTTAACCTCCCTTAAAACCATTATTCAATTGGTCACCCTGCGCGGAAAAAGGAAGACGCATCCCAAGCCTTTCATTTCAATTGCACTAGAAAACACCTTTCTTTCTAAGGACAGAGGTGAGGTATTTCCAGTACATTGATATCATAAGTAAAATATCTGAAGTCAGTCATCTCAATCTCACATGAGGCAGGGCAGGGAACATGAAACACTCACATCTCGGAATTATATCTATGATTTTGTTGAACAACCAGCTATTTGTTAAACTTTTTTTTTAATGAATACATGAACCTAATAAGTGTGATTGATATAAAAAACAACAACATGCGCCACAAATATGCAGCTCGCGCTACATCGTTATCGTTTCACTGACAAGGTGCTCGTGCTCCTGTGGTCAAGATGTTTTTTTTTCCTGCTCTTATTTCCAGGGCACTTGAACCGTGATGGTTTAAGTGTCGATAAGCAACACCTTGCGGTGGTGCTATGGTGTACAAAAACCGCCACCTGCTGGACAAAACATTACATTGTTAGTTATTACTCCCGTGTTCCTCCGTTACAGACAAATACATGATGGGTAGGCCCAGAGCCATAACCTTATTGTCTAACATCAACCCAAATCAAGAACTTTTATTGTTGGAATATTATCCATTTTAATTTCGGTAATATTGTGACAGAAAAGTAGCCGAATGTCAAAAAAAGCTTGAAAAAAAATGATATGCTAAGAAAATTATATGACATTGATATAATCATTTAAAATGGTAAGAGTAGCCACTACTAGATGCACTTTAGAATAGCGTAACATATAATGTTTTGTAAATATGTCATTCTATTGCAGGGATAGTTTCTAAAGACAAACTATTCAAAAGTCTATGCAATGTTGCAAAGACAGATTTCATTCTGCTATTGAAATCGTTTTTTTTTTTAGGCAAATGCTGCATATTTTGATTGACAAAAATATTTCACAACTTAAAGGCAAAGATGCGATGTGGTGATTTAAACTGTTCATAAGTGTCATGGAAGAGTCTGAAATGTTTATTTTATGAGCACATTTTGTCAAGACTCACTGAGCCAAGTTCAAGAGTGGTGACCTCAAGAATTTATCATCAATGCTGCCACAGAAGCACATTGAATAGCCAAGTCTGTGTGTAATAAAAAACACAGACGAGACATAATTGTAATTCTTTTCTAGGGTAGCGGTACTAGGGCCCTCTGAGTGGTACTAGGGGGATAACTAGTCAGTTGTACAACTGAATGCATTCAACTGAAATGTGTCCCTCTGAATCAGAGAGGTGCAGGGGGCTACCTTAATTGACATCCAAGTCTTCGGGTTAACTGCCTTGCTCAGTTACTGGCCCAACGCTCGAACCACTAGGCCACTGAGTGGTCCTAGATTCCACTGTGTCGTACTAGAGAGTTTATTTTATTTATTTATTTTACCTTTATTTAACTAGGCAAGTCAGATAAGAACTAATTCTTATTTTCAATGACGGCCTAGGAACAGTGGGTTAACTGCCTGTTCAGGGGCAGAATGACAGATTTGTACCTTGTCAGCTCAGGGGTTTGAACTTGCAACCTTCCGGTACAAGTCCACCGATACAAGTCCACCGCTCTAACCACTAGGCTACCCTGCCGTGATACGGCTGAGTGGTAATAGAGCCCTCTGAATGGTACCAGAGCCCTCTGAGTGCTACCAGAGCCCGCTGAGTGGTACTAGAGCACGCTGAATGGTACTAGATCCCGCTGAGTGGTACCAGAGCCCGATGAGTGGTACTAGAGCCCTCTGAGTGGTACTAGAGTCCTCTGAGTGGTACTAGAACTCGTTGAGTGGTTCTAGAGCCCTCTGAGTAGTACAAGAGCTCGTTGAGTGCTACCAGAGCCTGCTGAGTGGTACTAGAGCACGCTGAATGGTACTAGATCCCGCTGAGTGGTACCAGAGCCCGATGAGTGGTACCAGAGCCCGATGAGTGGTACCAGAGCCCGATGAGTGGTACTAGAGCCCTCTGAGTGGTACTAGAGCCAGCTGAATGGTACCAGCGCCCTCTGAGTGGAACTGGAGCCCGCTGAGTGGTACTAGAGCCCTCTTTGTGGTACTAGAGTCCTCTGAGTGGTACTAGAGCTCGTTGAGTGGTTCTAGAGCCCTCTGAGTAGTACAAGAGCTCGTTGAGTGGTACTAGAGCCCACTGAGATGTAGTATATACCTCTGAGTGGTACTAGAATCCTCTGAGTGGTACTAGAGCCTGCTGAGTGGTACTAGAGCCCTCTAAATGGTACCAGAGCCAGCTGAGTGGTACTAGAGCCAGCTGAGTGGTACCAGAGCCCCCTGACTGGTACTAGAGCCCTCTGAGTGGTACCAGAGCCCGCTGAGTGGTACTAGAGCCCACTGAGTGGTACCAAATCCCGATGACTGGTACTAGAGCTCTCTAAGTGGTACCAGAACCGACTGTGTGGTACTAGAGTGGTACTAGAGCCCTCTGAGTTGCAGTAGAGCCCTCTGAGTGGTACTAGAGCTCCCTGAGTGGTACTAGAGCTCCCTGAGTGGTACTAGAGCCCGCTGAGTGATACCAGAGCCCTCTGAATGGTACCAGAGCCCGCTGAGTGGTACCAGAGCCCGCTGAGTGGTACTAGAGCCTGCTGAGTGGTACTAGAGCCTGCTGAATGGTACCAGCGCCCTCTGAGTGGTACTAGAGCCCCTTAGAGTGGTACTAGAGCCCCTTAGAGTGGTACTAGAGCCCTCTGAGTGGTACTAGAGCCCGCTGAGTGGTATCAAAGCCAGATGACTGGTACTAGAGCTCTCTAAGTGGTACCAGAGCCGACTGTGTGGTACTAGAGCCCACTGAGTGGTACTAGAGTACTCTGAGTGGTACTAGAGCCCTCCGAGTGGTACTAGAGCCCTCTGAGTTGCAGTAGAGCCCTCTGAGTAGTACTAGAGCTCGTTGAGTGGTACTAGAGCCCGCTGAGATGTAGTAGAGATCTCTGAGTGGTGCTAGAGGCCTCTGAGTGGTTCTAGAGCCTGCTGAGTGTTACTAGAGCTCTCTTTGTGGTACTAGAGCCCCTTAGAGTGGTACTAGAGCCCGCTGAGTGGTTCTAGAGCCCTCTGAGTAGTACTAGAGTTCGTTGAGTGGTACTCGAGCCCACTGAGATGTAGTAGAGACCTCTGAGTGGTACTAGAGGCCTCTGAGTGGTACTAGAGTCCTCTGAGTGGTACTAGAGCCCCTTAGAGTGGTACTAGAACCCTCTGAATTGCATTTGAGCCCTCTGAGTGATAATAGAGCTCCCTGAGTGGTTCTAGAGCCCTCTGAGTAGTACTAGAGCTCGTTGAGTGGTACTAGAGCCCACTGAGATGTAGTAGATACCTCTGAGTGGTACTAGAGGCCTCTGAGTGGTTCTAGAGCCTGCTGAGTGTTACTAGAGCCCTCTTAGTGGTACTAGAGTTGTCTGAGTGGTACTAGAGCCCCTTAGAGTGGTACTAGAACCCTCTGAATTGCATTTGAGCCCTCTGAGTGATACTAGAGCTCCCTGTGTGGTACTAGAGCCCCCTGGGTTGTAGTAGAGCCCTCTGTGTGGTACTAGAGCCCGTTGATTGGTACTAGAGCCCGCTGAGTTGTAGTATAGCCCGCTGAGTGGTACTAGAGCCCTATGAGTTGTAGTAGAGACCTCTGAGTGGTACTAGAGCCTGCTGAGTGTTACTAGTGGTACTCCCTCAGAAATTATGTTTACAGATCACTTGCATATTTTATTCCAACTATTTACAAACACTTAAGGCAAAGGAATTGTGGTCTCCATGTCAGCTGAGTCAAATCCAGACAGTTTACTACATGAGTGAGTCATAGTAGAGTGTATCGGAAGGCTTTTGTGGGAAGTAACAATGTTTGTGACCTTTGGATCATTGGCTCAGTACAGGCACAATGACTGGAGCCTAGTTGGGAAATTTAAGGTGAACATGACATACAACATCCATGCTTCATATGCAGCCTATTAATAATTAATGCTCAAGTGACGTGTTTTCCCATGCATATAGCTAGCTAGGCGTAAACACTCTTCTACAGGGGGGAAATAGAAGATTATATTGACAACATCTGCAGATCTGTTCCTATTAGATATATAAAGGGCTTTAGAAAAAATCTATAGGCCTAAAATCTATGCAAGATGTCAGCTGTCCTCCAATGAATCTTAAGTCCATCGGCCTTTCATAGAATTCAAACGTGTTTCTCCCTGACAGGCTGCATGCAGGTGGAGAGGATGTCTTTGTTTACAGATGCTGGAGGATGGAGACATTAGCCACAGACTGACTCCCATGGTATGTTGGGGGCAGCTGCAATTTCATTAAACACAGTTCACGGCTGGAGAAGTGCATTTAGTCATGTGTGTCCAGTGCACACAAGATGTTGTGTTATTGTAACATGTTGCATTAGGGAATTATGTTTTTAGCCAATTTAAGGAGAGGGGAATTCCACTCCCCTTGTTGTTTTATCTGGATTGTAAGGGAAAGGGGGAGACCTAGATACCTAGTCAGTTGTACAACTGAATGCCTTCAACTGAAATGTGTCTTTCGCATTTAACACAACCCTTCTGAATCAGAGAGGTACATGGGGCTGCCTTAATCGACATCCACAGCACCCAGGGAACAGTGGGTTAACTGCCTTGCTCAGGGGTAGAACGACAGATCTTTACCTTGTCAGCTCAGGGATTCGATCCAGCAACCTTTCAGTAACTGGCTCAATGCTCTAACCACTAGTCTACCTGTCATATATAGATGAAGTGAGATGGGAAGACAGATGCAGTGTTTAGAGTTGAAGAGGTCGACACCCCGGTCTCTCACCGGGCATACCGTAGTCCACAATTGGCTGCGTTATACTGCTAAACCAAACTCCTGCACCAGGGTTTTGAACTCTATGGTCCGGTCTTGTCTATACTCCATCTCCATGTGGTAATGGTTAGTTTTACATCATTCCCTTTCTGACTGACAACATGAATAATGGCGAGCCGCAAGGAGGCTGAGTACATGATCTTCAGTGTGATCGAAGCCAGGTCTCTATGCCAAGCGAAAGAGCGCATATGTAGATATTATTTAGCCATGTGTAGATAGCATTTAGCTAGTAGCCAGCCAAGTGTAATGTAGATAGCATTTAGCTAGCAGCCAGCCATGTGTAGATAGCATTTAGCCATCAGCCCAGCTACTTGCAGCTTCTCTTGAGAACGAGTTTAACTAAACAAAATAACTCATTTGTATTTCCAACGTAAAACATTCCACCAGTGCCTGAATCCAAACAGAGAGATTAACTATGTTTTGTCTGAGCTGTTGCTGTTGTGTCATCTGTCAAAACCTTTCTTAACTTTAAATGCAGGCTTTACAAGCAGCTTTAATTGTTCCTTATTCCATATTGTTCTATGGGCCCCTCTGCCTCGAGCACAGAAATTATTGTAATTGGTTAAGTTAAAGGGGAATTCAGCAGATGCTACATCTATTGTTTGAGTTAATGATATATATCCATTGATTCTTGAGGAATATAACTTAGAAATGCCCGCTCAGTTCAACTGTCACACTCCATGAGAACCTAAAATGTAAGGTTGTTTAACTCTAGTGTTTGTAAACAAAGTACATGTCAACATACACTATATGGCCTCAAAAACATGATTAAAAGGTACGTTTTGATACCATGTCGGGTCAGTACTTGCATCCACAGCTCTGTCTATGAATTTGAGAGGTTACATTTCTCCAGCCCTCAGCTTGTTACCGAAACAGGGGCATGGAAAACACTTTGTTATTGTTTCTACTGCTGATTGTTGCTTTAAAGCAATGTGATTGGTAGTTTAGGTTTTGTTTAGGTATGTCATTCCAATTGGTTAGGGTTAGGGTTGGAGGTTTAGTTAAGTTTAGGTAAGAATTGTGATTATTTAAGTTTAGGGTTGAGTTATAAAGTTTAGAAAACTAAAGAAACACATTGAGGGACCTTGGAAATGATTCAGTGGAATTGACATTTGCCAATATCCACCCCTACAGTTTACAAACAAGTGCAAAATTAACAAATTGTTCCTTTCTAATCGGCTACAACGATGTTTTTAGAAATGTTCTGCCTTACTTTGCTTCTGCTTTGTTCTATTGTTCTTAAATATATGCTCCCCATTTATGAAAATAAGTCATGTTTGTGATCAATCATCCAATGAAGTGTATGTTGTATTTATTATGGTTCCTGCCCAGCCAAGGCAGCAGCTACTCTTCCTGGGGTTTATTATGGATCCCCATTAGTTCCTGCCAAGGCAGCAGCTACTCTTCCTGGGGTTTTTTATGGATCCCCATTAGTTCCTGCCAAGGCAGCAGCTACTCTTCCTGGGTTTTTTTATGGATCCCCATTAGTTCCTGCCAAGGCAGCAGCTACTCTTCCTGGGTTTTTTTATGGATCCCCATTAGTTCCTGCCAAGGCAGCAGCTACTCTTCCTGGGGTTTATTATGGATCCCCATTAGTTCCTGCCAATGCAGCAGCTACTCTTCCTGGGGTTTATTATGGATCCCCATTAGTTCCTGCCAAGGCAGCAGCTACTCTTCCTGGGGTTTATTATGAATCCCCATTAGTTCCTGCCAAAGCAGCAGCTACTCTTCCTGGGGTTTATTATGGATCCCCGTTAGTTCCTTCCAAGGCAGCTGCTACTCTTCCTGGGATTTATTATGGATCCCTGCTAGTTCCTGCCAAGGCAGCAGTTACTCTTCCTGGGGTTTATTATGGATCCCCGTTAGTTCCTGTCAAGGCAGCAGCTACTCTTCCTGGAGTTTATTATGGATCCCCGTTAGTTCCTGTCAAGGCAGCAGCTACTCTTCCTGGGGTTTATTATGGATCCCCATTAGTTCCTGCCAAGGCAGCAGCTACTCTTCCTGGGGTTTATTATGGATCCCCATTAGTTCCTGCCAAGGCAGCAGCTACTCTTCCTGGGGTTTTTTATGGATCCCCGTTAGTTCCTGCCAAGGCAGCAGCTACTCTTCCTGGGTATTTTTATGGATCCCCATTAGTTCCTGCCAAGGCAGCAGCTACTCTTCCTGGGTTTTTTTATGGATCCCCATTAGTTCCTGCCAAGGCAGCAGCTACTCTTCCTGGGGTTTATTATGGATCCCCATTAGTTCCTGCCAATGCAGCAGCTACTCTTCCTGGGGTTTATTATGGATCCCCATTAGTTCCTGCCAAGGCAGCAGCTACTCTTCCTGGGGTTTATTATGAATCCCCGTTAGTTCCTGCCAAGGCAGCAGCTACTCTTCCTGGGGTTTATTATGGATCCCCGTTAGTTCCTTCCAAGGCAGCTGCTACTCTTCCTGGGATTTATTATGGATCCCTGCTAGTTCCTGCCAAGGCAGCAGTTACTCTTCCTGGGGTTTATTATGGATCCCCGTTAGTTCCTGTCAAGGCAGCAGCTACTCTTCCTGGAGTTTATTATGGATCCCCGTTAGTTCCTGCCAAGGCAGCAGCTGCTCTTCCTGGGGTCCAGTTAAGGCAGTTATACAATTTTTTAAAACACTACATTACATATCACAATAGATTTCACAACACATTAAGTGTGTGCCCTCAGGCCACTACTCTACTACCATATATCTATGTTATTGTGTGTGTGTGTGTGTGTGTGTGTGTGTGTGTGTGTGTGTGTGTGTGTGTGTGTGTGTGTGTGTGTGTGTGTGTGTGTGTGTGTGTGTGTGTGTGTGTGTGTGTGTGTGTGTGTGTGTGTGTGTGTGTGTGTGTGTGTGTGTGCGTGCGTGCGTCTGTGGCTGTATGTGTGTCTCTTCACAGTCCCCTCTGTTCCTTAAGGGGTATTTTATCTGTTTTTTCAATTACATTTTACTGCTCGCATGAGTTACTTAATGTGGAATAGAGTTCCATGAGTAGTCATGGATCTATGTATAGGGAGCTTATCAATCAGGCAGTTGCCATGCAACGGATATGTTTAAAAGCCTGTGCTATTTTCCCAGCACCCAAATGAGTCAGGTGCATGAGGAAATAGGAACCCATGATTGGTCCAGATGATTATTGCTATGTTTCCTTCCTTGGCCGTCCATCAGAACCATCCTTAAGGTTAGAGAAAAAACGTTGTGTTCGGAGCTAACGATATCTTCTGAGACACCCCCCCCCCGCGCCCCACCTTTCATTGCGGTTGAATTATTCCCCCTCTAATTCTCTTACATTGTTACATCCAATAACTCAAAACACAACATGAAAGTGATCTCGAATCAGCGTACATTCAAATGTGTATTCCCATTTTAATAAAACCAATTACATTTGGTCATATATCTGCTGGAGGTTCATTATAAGGCAAGAACAAAAAAGGGTGGATCAGTCACGGCTCGTTGATGTCATCGAGGTATACTCAAAGTTAAGGGTTAGCCCTTATGGACTTCAATGTTGCCCTTTAAGGTCACTCGTTCATATTACAAAAATAATAGACCTGTAATAACTAATAAATGTGGTTGGGAAGTGGTCGTTTCTCCTACTACCAACCAATATGTGGTGCCAAATGATGAACTCATGGCTACTATGGCTACTCATGGCTACTCATGGCTACTATGGCTACTCATGGCTACTATGGCTACTCATGGCTACTATGGGGCTCAGGCTATTAACATTAATGTTATTGTTGGTGTTTAGATTAATGATTGTGATGTATGTTTCTCTGTGAGTGTTGCAATTTACAAAGAAGGTAATAAATTGTGATTCCAAGAACTTTTGATTGACCCGGGGTGTTTTTTTATGTTTTTATAACGTTGAGGAGACGATATTATATGACAGCATCGTCCAGAGCAGCAGCAGATTCAAAATGGTGGCCAGTGTTTATTGCCTTTGTTATACGTGGCAATTCTTTGAATTCTCAGACCGCAAGGATGTCTGATGATTAAGGATGTATCATTGGTAATTTGTCACCTAAGAGTGTATTGACGCACCTGTGAACACCCCTGGTCAACAACGATGAACACCCCTGGTCAACACCCCTGGTCAACCACGATGAACACCCCTGGTCAACACCCCTGGTCAACCACGATGAACACCCCTGGTCAACCACGATGAACACCCCTGGTCAACCACGATGAACACCCTTGGTCAACACCTCTGGTCAACCACGATGAACACCCCTGGTCAACACCCCTGGTCAACAACGATGAACATCCCTGGTCTACACCCCTGGTCAACCACGATGAACACCCCTGGTCAACACCCCTGGTCAACCACGATGAACACCCCTGGTCAACACCCCTGGTCAACCACGATGAACACCCCTGGTCAACACCCCTGGTCAACCACAATGAACACCCCTGGTCAACCACGATGAACACCCCTGGTCAACCACGATGAACACCCCTGGTCAACACCCCTGGTCAACCACGATGAACACCCCTGGTCAACACCCCTGGTCAACAACGATGAACACCCCTGGTCAACACCCCTGGTCAACCACGATGAACACCCCTGGTCAACCACGATGAACACCCCTGGTCAACCACAATGAACACCCCTGGTAAACGCCCCTGGTCAACAACGATGAACACCCCTGGTCAACCACGATGAACACCCCTGGTCAACCATGATGTACACCACTGGTCAACCACGATGAACACCCCTGGTCAACCATGATGAACACCCCTGGTCAACCACGATGAACGCCCCTGGTCAACACCCCTGGTCAACCACGATGAACACCCCTGGTCAACACCCCTGGTCAACCACGATGAACACCCCTGGTCAACACCCCTGGTCAACAACGATGAACACCCCTGGTCAACACCCCTGGTCAACCACGATGAACACCCCTGGTCAACACCCCTGGTCAACCACGATGAACACCCCTGGTCAACACCCCTGGTCAACCACGATGAAAACCCCTGGTCAACCACGATGAACACCCCTGGTCAACACCCCTGGTCAACCACGATGAACACCCCTGGTCAACCACGATGAACACCCCTGGTCAACACCCCTGGTCAACCACGATGAACACCCCTGGTCAACCACGATGAACACCCTTGGTCAACACCCCTGGTCAACAACGATGAACACCCCTGGTCAACACCCCTGGTCAACCACAATGAACACCCCTGGTCAACGCCCCTGGTCAACAACGATGAACACCCCTGGTCAACCACGATGAACACCCCTGGTCAACCATGATGTACACCCCTGGTCAACCACTATGAACACCCCTGGTCAACCATGATGAACACCCCTGGTCAACCATGATGAACACCCCTGGTCAACACCCCCGGTCAACCATGATGAACACCCCTGGTCAACCACGATGAACGCCCCTGGTCAACACCCCTGGTCAACCACAATGAACACCCCTGGTCAACACCCCTGGTCAACCACGATGAACACCCTGGTCAACACCCCTGGTCAACACCCCTGGTCAACACCCCTGGTCAACCACGATGAACACCCCTGGTCAACCACGATGAACACCCCTGGTCAACACCCCTGGTCAACCACGATGAACACCCCTGGTCAACACCCCTGGTCAACCACGATGAACACCCCTGGTCAACCACGATGAACACCCCTGGTCAACCACGATGAACACCCCTGGTCAACACCCCTGGTCAACCACGATGAACACCCCTGGTCAACACCCCTGGTCAACCACGATGAACACCCCTGGTCAACCACGATGAACACCCCTGGTCAACCACGATGAACACCCCTGGTCAACCCCCCTGGTCAACAACGATGAACACCCCTGGTCTACACCCCTGGTCAACCACGATGAACACCCCTGGTCAACACCCCTGGTCAACCACGATGAACACCCCTGGTCAACCACGATGAACACCCCTGGTCAACCACGATGAACACCCTTGGTCAACACCTCTGGTCAACCACGATGAACACCCCTGGTCAACACCCCTGGTCAACCACGATGAACACCCCTGGTCTACACCCCTGGTCAACCACGATGAACACCCCTGGTCAACACCCCTGGTCAACAACGATGAACACCCCTGGTCAACACCCCTGGTCAACCACGATGAACACCCCTGGTCAACACCCCTGGTCAACCACGATGAACACCCCTGGTCAACCACGATGAACACCCCTGGTCAACCACGATGAACACCCCTGGTCAACACCCCTGGTCAACCACGATGAACACCCCTGGTCAACCACGATGAACACCCCTGGTCAACCACGATGAACACCCCTGGTCAACAACCCTGGTCAACCACGATGAACACCCCTGGTCAACACCCCTGGTCAACCACGATGAACACCCCTGGTCAACCACGATGAACACACCTGGTCAACCACAATGAACACCCCTGGTCAACGCCCCTGGTCAACAACGATGAACACCCCTGGTCAACCACGATGAACACCCCTGGTCAACCATGATGTACACCCCTGGTCAACCACGATGAACACCCCTGGTCAACCATGATGAACACCCCTGGTCAACCACAATGAACGCCCCTGGTCAACACCCCTGGTCAACCACGATGAACACCCCTGGTCAACACCCCTGGTCAACCACGATGAACACCCCTGGTCAACCACGATGAACACCCCTGGTCAACACCCCTGGTCAACAACGATGAACACCCCTGGTCAACACCCCTGGTCAACCACGATGAACACCCCTGGTCAACACCCCTGGTCAACCACGATGAACACCCCTGGTCAACACCCCTGGTCAACCACGATGAACACCCCTGGTCAACCACGATGAACACCCCTGGTCAACACCCCTGGTCAACCACGATGAACACCCCTGGTCAACCACGATGAACACCCCTGGTCAACACCCCTGGTCAACCACGATGAACACCCCTGGTCAACCACGATGAACACCCTTGGTCAACACCCCTGGTCAACAACGATGAACACCCCTGGTCAACACCCCTGGTCAACCACGATGAACACCCCTGGTCAACCACGATGAACACCCCTGGTCAACCACAATGAACACCCCTGGTCAACGCCCCTGGTCAACAACGATGAACACCCCTGGTCAACCACGATGAACACCCCTGGTCAACCATGATGTACACCCCTGTTCAACCACTATGAACACCCCTGGTCAACCATGATGAACACCCCTGGTCAACCATGATGAACACCCCTGGTCAACACCCCTGGTCAACCATGATGAACACCCCTGGTCAACCACGATGAACGCCCCTGGTCAACACCCCTGGTCAACCACAATGAACACCCCTGGTCAACACCCCTGGTCAACCACGATGAACACCCCTGGTCAACCATGATGAACACCCCTGGTCAACCACGATGAACACCCCTGGTCAACCACGATGAACACCCCTGGTCAACACCCCTGATCAACCACGATGAACACCCCTGGTCAACACCCCTGGTCAACCACGATGAACACCCCTGGTCAACCACGATGAACACCCCTGGTCAACACCCCTGGTCAACCATGATGAACACCCCTGGTCAACCACGATGAACACCCCTGGTCAACCACGATGAACACCCCTGGACAACACCCCTGGTCAACCACGATGAACACCCCTGGTCAACCACGATGAACACCCCTGGTCAACACCCCTGATCAACCACGATGAACACCCCTGGTCAACACCCCTGGTCAACCACGATGAACACCCCTGGTCAACCACGATGAACACCCCTGGTCAACACCCCTGGTCAACCACGATGAACACCCTGGTCAACCACGATGAACATCTTAGAAAGCAAGCTGAACAAGGATTAGTCTATGTTTATAACCGAATAACCCTAATCTCGGCCTGATACAATTAAATTAACAAGCAATTCAAATATGATTAAAGTAAAACATTTTGTTTTTCATAAAAATGTTTCACTTGTAGGCCTGTGCATGTATCCCATGGTGCTCCAGTGTAACGCAATCCAACATATCCTTTATGGTGTAGCATTCTTTGACCCCCCAAAAGTTCATGATTAGATTATAGGAGGACTTGATCATGACTGCGGACTATAAACTAATTAGCTCTGAAGCAGGCTCTTGGAGGGGGAGAAGTGTTATTTTAGCTCCCTGGCACTTATAAGTCAGATTCACTGTCAATTTCTCCACAAGAACAGAAACGAATATGTGAATGTGTTGGCGTTGCTATTTTGCAGAAGTGGTGTTGGTGTGGTGTATAATAATCTGTGTCTGTATCTGTGTGTGAGAGAGAGAGAGCTAGAGAGACTGTGCTATAACAGCAAAGAAATTAGAAAAAAATAACTGTAACACCTTAAACTTAAACATCAAGTTCGGACATTCCAGTAATTCAAAACTTAACCACTCCACATGGACAAATGTTGAATACTGAAGTGAGACTGTGAGATCTTGTTGAAAGAAACTCAACCACTCTGGGTCATTGATGAATATTTCAGCTCTGTGTGTGTGTGTGTGTGTGTGTCTGTGTCTGTGTGTGTGTGTGTATAATGTCGTGGAAAGGGGGCTTTCTGAACGTTTTCAATGTGTGAACATTATAAAACCAGAACCATTTGTGATGTGAACTAGCATGTGCACTAATGGTTTTGTAAGTGGGAACAAAGGGCCCTTCTATGTTGACATTATCACTCCTGAATATACCTGGATATATCCATACTACCATGATTATATTTGAGGTACAAAATCAATTAAAATGATTGATAAAATTAGCTGAGATAGAATTACCTTATCGTTTTCACGGGAACGAAATAAATTGGCCTGTAAATTGCTTTGGCTTGTTAACTAAAACTGAAACGATTGTACTGGGCTGGGTTGTACTGGCCTGGGCTGTGCTATGCTGTACTGTGCTAGGCTGGGCAGGGCTTTGCTGGGCTGTACAGGTACAGTTGAAGTCGGAGGTTTACATACACCTTAGCCAAATACATTTAAATTCAGTATTTCACAATGGTAGAGAGAATGATTTATTTCAGCTTTTATTTCTTTCATCAAATTCCCAGTGGGTCAGAAGTTTACATACACTCAATTAGTATTTGGTAGCAATGCTTTTAAATGGTTTAACTTGGGTCAAACATTTTGGGTAGCCTTCCACAAGCTTCCCACAACAAGTTTGGTGAATTTTGGTCCATTCCTGCTGACAGAGCTGGTGTAACAGAATCAGGTTTGTAGGCCTCCTTGCTCGCACACAGTATTTCAGTTCTGCCCACAAAATTTTCTATAGGATTGAGGTCAGGGCTTTGTGATGGCCACTCCAATACCTTGACTTTGTTGTACTTAAGCCATTTTGCCACAACTTTGGAAGTATGCTTGGGGTCATTGTCCATTTGGAAGACCCATTTGCGACCAAGCTTTAACTTCCTGACTGATGTCTGGAGATGTTGCTTCAATATATCCACATAATTATCCACGTAATTTTCCTGCCATCTATTTTGTGAAGTGCACCAGTCCCTCCTGCAGCAAAGCACCCCCACAACATGATGCTGCCAACCCCATACTTCATGGTTGGGATGGTGTTCTTCGGCTTGTAAGCCTCCCCCTTTTTCCTCCAAACATAATGATGGTCATTATGACCAAACAGTTCTATTTTTGTTTCATCAGACCAGAGGACATTTCTCCAAAAAGTACAATCTTTGTGCAGTTGCAAACCGTAGTCTGGCTTTTTTATGGCAGTTTTGGAGCAGTGGCTTCTGCCTGGCTGAGCGGCCTTTCAGGTTATGTCGATTTAGGACTCGTTTTTACTGTGGATATAGATAATGTTGTACCTGTATCCTCCAGCATCTTCACAAGGTCCTTTGCTATTTGTTCTGGGATTGATTTGCACTTTTCGCACCAAAGTACATTCTTCTCTAGGAGACAGAACGCATCTCCTACCTGAGTGGTATGACGGGTGCGTGGTCCCATGGTGTTTATACTTGCATACTATTGTTTGTGCAGATGAACGTCGTACCTTCCGGTGTTTGGAAATTGCTCCGAAGGATGAACCAGAGTTGTGTCTACAATTTTTTTACTGAGGACTTCGCTGATTTCTTTTGACTTTCCCATCATGTCAAGCAAAGAGGCACCGAGTTTGAAGGTAGGCCTTGAAATACATCCAAAGGTACACCTCCAATTGACTCAAATGATGACAATTAGCCTATCAGAAGCTTCTAAAGCCACAACATTTTCTGGAATATTCCAAGCTGTTTAAAGACACAGTCAACTTAGTGTATGTAATAATAATAATATAATAATAATATATGCCATTTAGCTGACGCTTTTATCCAAAGCGACTTACAGTCATGTGTGCATACATTCTACGTATGGGTGGTCCCGGGAATCGAACCCACTACCCTGGCGTTACAAGCGCCATGCTCTACCAACTGAGCCACAGAAGGACCACAATGTAAACTTCTGACCCACTGGAATTGTAAGGAACTATAAGTGAAATAATCTGTCTGTAAACAATAGTTGGAAAAATTACTTGTGTCATGCACAAAGTAGATATCCCTAACTGACTATCCCTCCAAACTATAGTTTGTTAACAAGACATTTGTGGAGTGGTTGAAAAAATGAGTTTTAATGACTCCACCCTAAGTGTATGTAAACTTCCGACTTCAACTGTATATGTGCAGATAGTACTATTGAGTTGTATTGGCTTCAGAAGTTATGACCCACCAGTTACTACTACCAACATCCTTTTCAATGTTTCCAGCAGATGCAGCTGTCTTATGAATCATTATTTCATAGGAGGTCTTTCTGTGAACATTTGGAGGGGAAAAGGGAAAAGCATTATAACTGTTTACTCTTGTCAAATTCTTTTTTCAGGAAAAAGGAATGAACAGAATGAATATTAAAGGATCATGTCCACATTTTAAACATCTCAGAACCTATTAGCTTCGACAGAGAACTCGTTTCAAATAAAAAAAGGTTCAAAGAAGGAATTTTGAGAATACTCTGATGCATTTTTGAAAGTATTTATCTTTAATTCAATGTCTTACATGCAGGAGCACACGGGGGGTGTACACTTTACAGCATGGTCTTCAGAGTCTTCCAGAGAGTGCTCGTTTTGTCCCATAGGCAATTATTCACTGAAACCAGAGATTCCGACGGTTCTAAATTAAGTTTTATTAAAACGGTCTATCGCAGCAGGCTTTTAAGGGCCTTGACTCCTTGTGAAATTTCAAGGAAGATTTCTCTGGAGTGTGTCTACACGGGAGATTGCATTATATCATACAGGCTCATTACAAAGAAACATGTTAGAATGAAGGGTGGCGCAGGGACGCAGTATAAATAAGATTCAATTTAGCTATCATTCAATCAAAATTATCAGACATGGGAGAGCATCCAAGAATAGCATGTCATGACCACCTAACAGCCGTCTTTCCCCCCTAAATGTTTAAGCTCTCAGGAACTGCCCTAAAAGATTTAGGATGATGAGGTTCAAGCAGGTTTTTTTCAAGGAATGATTTTGAGAAAAATGAGATGAACCTTCTGCCTCATTATATTCTTAATTACATTCTTAATATCTTTCCTTTTTTCTATGTTAGTTTTGACAGTCTGTTCCTGAGAAGTCCGTAATCCATAAGGTTAAGGTAGTGTATCTCTATCCAGTCTGTAGAGAGCGGTTAAGGTAGTGGGCCAAAGGAAAGGAAGCCACTTAGGCATATTGCGATTCATTGTTTGTTCAATTGGCTCAGTCATGTAACCTATAACAGGAGAAGCAACACCTGCAGACAAAGAGGCCCGTATGGGCATGTAATGTTAGGTTGAAAAAAAAAAGAGAAGAAGTTGGTTAAGATGATCAATGATATGACACGTGGCTTTGATTACGGGCCTTTTGATTCGTGGCCGTGTGATTGGACTGTTTGACTGTTTGTTTGATTAACCAAAATATTATTACAAAATCTTGGTTCCTATGAGTGATTTGGTCTCTGAGGTCCTACTAATTCCTAATTAATTCCTTCCCAAGCCACGTCGCATTTCATATACTGTTTATAAGCCTATTTAAAACCACTGTGATGATGTTGAGCAGTATCTGTCAACGGTTCACACAATGGCTCCAGATGGACGTCCGATTGACGCGTACCCTCTCTCATTGAGTGTCTCTTGTCTCCCTCTTTGACCTAACGGCCCTCTGTTTCATGAGGGGATACTTGGACTCCTTGAACTCACTGCCCTCTCATTCATGAGGAGATACTTGGACTCCTTGACCTCACTGACCTCTTTTTCATGAGGGGATACTTGGACTCCCTGACCTCACTGACCTCTTTTTCATGAGGGGATACTTGGACTCCTTGACCTCACTGACCTCTTTTTCATGAGGGGATACTTGGACTCCTTGACCTCACTGACCTCTTTTTCATGAGGGGATACTTGGACTCCCTGACCTCACTGACCTCTTTTTCATGAGGGGATACTTGGACTCCTTGACCTCACTGACCTCTTTTTCATGAGGGGATACTTGGACTCCCTGACCTCACTGACCTCTTTTTCATGAGGGGATACTTGGACTCCTTGACCTCACTGACCTCTTTTTCATGAGGGGATACTTGGACTCCTTGACCTCACTGACCTCTTTTTTATGAGGGGATACTTGGACTCCCTGACCTCACTGACCTCTTTTTCATGAGGGGATACTTGGACTCCCTGACCTCACTGACCTCTTTTTCATGAGGGGATACTTGAACTCCCTGACCTCACTGACCTCTTTTTCATGAGGGGATACTTGGACTCCCTGACCTCACTGACCTCTTTTTCATGAGGGGATACTTGGACTCCCTGACCTCACTGACCTCTTTTTCATGAGGGGATACTTGGACTCCCTGACCTCACTGACCTCTTTTTCATGAGAGGATACTTGGACTCCCTGACCTCACTGACCTCTTTTTCATGAGGGGATACTTGAACTCTTTGACCTCACTGACCTCTTTTTTTTTGAGGACTTGCCTAGAAGCATTCCAGTGTTATCTGATGGAATGTATCGTTTTCTGGCAGTATGTATGAGAGGTATAGAAGGTGTTTGGCTGTAGACTGGCATGTTGCAGACTTCTATGTTGTAGACTGCCATGTTGTAGACACACAGAAGAGGGATTTTGCTGGTTCTGATTAGGGTGCATATAGTACTAGATGCTGGTACGCTGGCACACACACACACAAACACACACACACACACACACACACACACACACACACACACACACACACACACACACACACACACACACACACACACACACACACACACACACACACACACACACTCCAGTAAGAACCACCACTGTGACCAAGTACAGCCTGTTTACGGAACAGTGGGAACCAAAATGGCATGTGGCTTTTTCACCATCACTTTATGACTGGGTCACTTATGACTGCATCACTTTATGACTGCATCACTTTATGACTGCATCACTTATGACTGGGTCTCATGGATCTGACAAGAAGTGCGTGGACATATTGCAAGCTTTGTGCAACATTTGCAAGCTCTGTCAGTTCACATGTGATCTGTGGAACTGATCTGCTTTTTATATCACTCGTCACTTTCTATCACAATAAAAGAAGAGGCACATCTCAATCTATCAGACTCATGTTTGACATAACTTGCACATAGTGATCATCTGTAGCTCAGTTGGTAGAGCTTGGCACTTGCAACGCCAGGATAGCGGGTTCGATTCAACCCATACGTAAAATGCATGCACACGTGACTACTGTACGTCACTATGGATAAAAGCTTCTGCTAAATGGCATATATACAGTGCCTTTGGAAGGTAATCAGACGCCTTGACTTTTCCCACATTTTGTTACGTTACAGACTTATTCTAAAATGGATTAAATAGTTTTTTTCACTCATCGATATACACACAATACCCCATAATGACAAAGGAAAAACATTTTCTTTAGAATACAAAACTGGAATTTTACATTTACATACATTACCAGTCAAAGTTTGGACACACCTAGTGATTCAAGGTTTTTTGATTTTAAAAAAAACCTAATTTATATATTGTAGAATAATAGTGAAGACCTCAAAACTACGAAATAACACATATGGAATCATGTAGTAACCAAAAAAGTCTTAAACAGATCAAAATATTTTTGTGCCCTTACATGCCCCAGGACTACCTGACATGATGGCAGCTTTCTTTACCACCTGGCCATTCTGCTCTCCAGTTTCAATGACCTTTCCCTAGGACCATGCCCCAGGACTACCTGATTCATGAGACTTGTTGGCTGTTTTCAGTCCACCTGGCCATGCTAACTCATCCCAAACCATCTCAACTGTTCTGCCTTACTATTGATTTGACCATGCTGGTCATTTATGCAGCACATTTCAACATCTTGGCCATGTTCTGTTATAAATCCACCCGGCACAGCCTGGAGGACTGGCCACCCCACATATGCTCCTGTTGAAAAACAAATGATTTCATCCCTCTCGGCAAACCAGATGGGATGACCGTGCAGCAGGTAGCCTGACATGGTGACTCACTTTTTGTTACTAGTCCACCTGATTCCTGTGTTATTTCAGAGTTTTCTGCCTTGTTATTATTCTACAATGTATAAAATTAAAAAATGAAAATTTGAACATCTTGGCCATGTTCTGTTATGTAAGTATTCAGACCCTTTACAGTACATTGAAACACCTTTGGCAGCCATTACAGCCTGGTTCCTCTTAGGTATGACACTACATTTTGGCCTTTCTATTTGGGAGTTTATCCCATTCTTCTCTGCATTGCTTGCTGGTCTGAGGGTTTATGGGGGTTTCTGTAACAGCATTTGAGATCTCAGCTGATGTTCGATTGGGCTCATATAAATAAACATTTAGATTGATTGATGTCCCGAAGCCACTCCTGTGGTGTCTTGGCTGTGTGCTTCCTGATGGAAGGTGAACCTTTGCCCTAGTCTGAGGACCTGATAGCTCTGGAGCAGGTTTTCATCAAGGTTCTCTCTGTACTTTGATCCGTTCATCTTTGCCTCGCTCCTGTCTCCCATCCCGGCCACTGAACATCCCCACAGCATGATGCTACCACCACCAATCTTTACCGTAGGGATGGTGCGAGGTTTCCTCCAGACATGACATTTGGCATTCAGGCCACAAAGTTCAATCTTGGTTTCATCAGACCAGAGAATCTTGTTTCTCATGGTCTGAGAGTCTTTAGGTGCCTTTTGGCAAACTCCAAGCGGACTGTCATGTGCCTTTTACTGAGGAGTGGCTTTCGTCTGGCCACTCCTCATAAAGGCCTGAGGGATGGAGTGCTGCAGAGAAGGTTGTTCTTCTAGAATGTTCTCCCATCTCCACAGAGAAACTCTAGAATTCTGTCAGGGTGACCATCGGGTTCTTGGTCACCTCCCTGACCAAGCCCCTTCTCCCCCGATTGCTCAGTTTGGCCGGGTGGTAAGCTCTAGGAAGAGTCTAGGTGGTTCCAAAGTTATTCAACATTTTTTGTACCCTTCCCCAGATCTGTACCTCGACACAATGCTATCTCAGAGTTCTACGGACAATTCCTTCGACCACATGGCTTTGTTTTTGCTCTGACATGCACTGTCAACTATGGAACCTTGTATAGACAAGTGAGTGCCTTTCCAAATCATGTCCAATCAATTGAATTTACCACAGGTGGACTCCAATCACATTGTAGAAACATCTCAAAGATGATCAATGGAAACCGGATGAACCTGAGCTCAATTTCGAATCTCATATCAAACGGTCTGAATACTTAAGTAAATAAGTTATTTATTTTATTTTTGCTTTGTCATTTTGGGTTATTTTGCGTAGATTTGAGGATTTTTATTTATTTAATACATTTTAGAATAAGGCTGTAACGTAACAAAATGTGGAAAAGGCAAAGGGTCTGAATACTTCCCGAAGGCACTGTGCATATTATGATCTCTATTGCGGCAAACATTTCTGCTGACCTGCTTTAACTCAGTTGGATGTTCTTCCCAACTTCTGTAAACAATATATATATTTTTAACCGTCTTGGTGATTGACTACGGTACGGCCAAGTTAAGTAGAGTGAGTTGTGGACGTCACAAACGGCTAAGAGTATCTCAAACCATTCAGGAGTTTTCTCAGCTCCTGCTAACCCACAGTGCAATATATTTGAGTTCTAACCCAGCACTCGGTTAAACTAATCATGATGTCATGTGCTCCCCCTACTAGGTTCAGTAGACTGTGTACTGTATGTCTCCTGCAGGCATTTAGGAGAAACACTGACTGGCCACACTAGAAAGCACTATGTGGATATTTCTCTGGCTACGTGGTTGAAAGTCCAAACACGGAGTTTAACGTTCAAAGCTCTAAAAAACCTTGAGAGTAATACCTTAAGATGTATATCATAAGATTAATCAGACGCCGACGTTTTGTGCGAAAGCGTCTTGGCACACAGGGAATATAATAAATTATTAGTGTTTGGCTTTAGCAGGTATTATAAATCAAAGGGATTGACTGCAATGCGTCTCGTTACCAGAAGAAAAAGATTAAAATATCGGGTTCAGTGATATAAGGTCTGGTCTTCAATCTTCAATTGTCCTCCTCCTATTCTATCCAGCCCCTGTACCCCCAACCCTACTGCTTTGCCTTGCATGGGGAGCCCTGAGTGTAATTGACCAGACAGAAGCTTTGGGTTGTGATGGAGAACGTGTAATGCCTTTGTATCCCTGTAATATTTTGCCCGGGCTGGTAATGAAATACACATGGAGAGGTCTACGGCGGCGGCGGTAGCCAGGCTTGTGTCACAACGCTTAAAGGGATACTTCGGGATTTTGGAAATGAGGCCCTTTTATCTACATCCCCAGAGTCAGATGAACTTGTGGATACTATTTTTGTGGTTACTATTTTTCTGTCTCTGTGTCCAGTACAAATGAAGCTAGAGGTTGTATTGTGAGCCAATGCTAACTAGCGTTACCCAGAGACTTTCTGCAAGCAATTGCGCTACTTAGCAAGTTCCTTCAGACTGCATGCAGAGGCATAAAAATGGTATCCACGAGTCCATCTGACTCTGGGGAGGTAAATAAAGGGTCTCATTGCCAACATCCTGAAGTATCCCTTTAACTCCAAGTATGAGAGACTCATTTGTGTGTGTGTGTGTGTGTGTGTGTGTGTGTGTGTGTGTGTGTGTGTGTGTGTGTGTGTGTGTGTGTGTGTGTGTGTGTGTGTGTGTGTGTGTGTGTGTGTGTGTGTGTGTGTGTGTGTGCGTGCGTGCATTTTGTTCGCACATGTGTTTGTCCACATGTGTGTGTATATGTAGGAGAAACTTTGTAGGGGACAGGGGGATGTGTGTGTGTGTGTGTGTGTGTGTGTGTGTGTGTGTGTGTGTGTGTGTGTGTGTGTGTGTGTGTGTGTGTGTGTGTGTGTGTGTGTGTGTGTGTGTGTGTGAGAGTGTATGTGAGCATGGGCTTGTTATTTGTAAGTCAAAGTTAGGGCATATGGAACATGTACAGACAAGGTATTTAAATATGTATCCAGACTATTTACAACATGAGTTAACTTTCCATTTTAGAGAATAGTAATGACCGTGGTGGAGTAAAATACTGTATGTTTGATATTTGCATGCCAACATGCAGAAAATTGACTTGAATATTGCCGCAAATTAAGACTAAACCAATCCAAATGTTCAAACCCAAATGTGATTCTTTGTAACACTAGAGTATATACATTAATATGCTTGTTGTATATTATGAAATGTTCCAATGTTGGATCAACTGAACGGTGATAGAGTACCACAGTAACTTATTACTGACTCTCCTCTCTCTGATCTAGAGCCCTGCATGGGCATGAGGCCTACCCAGGCCCAAGTCATTCAGGCCTTATCCTACCCAGGCCCAAGTCATTCAGGCCTTATCCTACCCATGCCCAAGTCATTCAGGCCTTATCCTACCCAGGCCCAAGTCATTCAGGCCTTATCCTACCCATGCCCAAGTCATTCAGGCCTTATCCTACCCATGCCCAAGTCATTCAGGCCTTATCCTACCCAGGCCCAAGTCATTCAGGCCTTATCCTACCCATGCCCAAGTCATTCAGGCCTTATCCTACCCATGCCCAAGTCATTCAGGCCTTATCCTACCCATGCCCAAGTCATTCAGGCCTTATCCTACCCAGGCCCAAGTCATTCAGGCCTTATCCTACCCAGGCCCAAGTCATTCAGGCCTTATCCTACCCAGGCCCAAGTCATTCAGGCCTTATCCTACCCATGCCCAAGTCATTCAGGCCTTATCCTACCCATGCCCAAGTCATTCAGGCCTTATCCTACCCAGGCCCAAGTCATTCAGGCCTTATCCTACCCATGCCCAAGTCATTCAGGCCTTATCCTACCCATGCCCAAGTCATTCAGGCCTTATCCTACCCAGGCCTGATTGCTTCTGACAAATTTAAATCCCGAAACCCAAAATGACTTCCACCGTTAGTAAATCCATAAACTGCTCCTCTCTGTCTGTCACTCACTCCCTGCGAGCAGCTCACTCTGCATGCGCTCTGTTCATGGCGGGTCTGTGAGTATCCATAGCAGTTACTGATGAGGAAACAGGCCCCACCTGTTTTAGTGATACCTCAGCCCTTCTCCTTCCCTAGTTACTGATGAGGAAACAGGCCCCACCTGTTTTAGTGATACCTCAGCCCTTCTCCTTCCCTAGTTACTGATGAGGAAACAGGCCCTACCTGTTTTAGTGATACCTCAGCCCTTCTCCTTCCCTAGTTACTGATGAGGAAACAGGCCCTACCTGTTTTAGTGATACCTCAGCCCTTCTCCTTCCGTAGTTACTGATGAGGAAACAGGCCCTACCTGTTTTAGTGATACCTCAGCCCTTCTCCTTCCCTAGTTACTGATGAGGAAACAGGCCCTACCTGTTTTAGTGATACCTCAGCCCTTCTCCTTCCCTAGTTACTGATGAGAAAACATGCTCTACCTGTACTCTAGTTATTGATTAGAAAACATGCCCTACCTGTACACTAGTTATTGATTAGAAAACATGCCCTACCTGTACTCTAGTTATTGATGAGAAAACATGCCATACCTGTACACTAGTTATTGATGAGAAAACAGGCTCTACCTGTACACTAGTTATTGATTAGAAAACATGCCCTACCTGTACACTAGTTATTGATTAGAAAACATGCCCTACCTGTACACTAGTTATTGATGAGAAAACATGCCATACCTGTACACTAGTTATTGATGAGAAAACAGGCTCTACCTGTACACTAGTTATTGATGAGAAAACAGGCCCTACCTGTACACTAGTTATTGATGAGAAAACATGCCATACCTGTACTCTAGTTATTGATTAGAAAACATGCCCTACCTGTACACTAGTTATTGATGAGAAAACATGCCATACCTGTACACTAGTTATTGATGAGAAAACAGGCTCTACCTGTACTCTAGTTATTGATGAGAAAACATGCCATACCTGTACACTAGTTATTGATGAGAAAACAGGCCCTACCTGTACACTAGTTATTGATGAGAAAACATGCCATACCTGTACTCTAGTTATTGATTAGAAAACATGCCCTACCTGTACTCTAGTTATTGATGAGAAAACATGCCCTACCTGTACTCTAGTTATTGATTAGAAAACATGCCCTACCTGTACTCTAGTTATTGATTAGAAAACATGCCATACCTGTACTCTAGTTATTGATTAGAAAACATGCCCTACCTGTACTCTAGTTATTGATGAGAAAACATGCCCTACCTGTACTCTAGTTATTGATTAGAAAACATGCACTACCTGTACTCTAGTTATTGATTAGAAAACATGCCATACCTGTACTCTAGTTATTGATTAGAAAACATGCCATACCTGTACTCTAGTTATTGATGAGAAAACATGCCCTGCCTGTACTCTAGTTATTGATTAGAAAACATGCCCTACCTGTACTCTAGTTATTGATTAGAAAACATGCCCTACCTGTACTCTAGTTATTGATGAGAAAACAGGCCCTACTTGTACACTAGTTATTGATGAGAAAACAGGCCATACCTGTACTCTAGTTATTGATTAGAAAACATGCCCTACCTGTACTCTAGTTATTGATGAGAAAACAGGCCCTACCTGTACACTAGTTATTGATTAGAAAACATGCCCTACCTGTACTCTAGTTATTGATTAGAAAACATGCCCTACCTGTACTCTAGTTATTGATTAGAAAACATGCCCTACCTGTACACTAGTTATTGATTAGAAAACATGCCATACCTGTACTCTAGTTATTGATGAGAAAACAGGCCATACCTGTACTCTAGTTATTGATTAGAAAACATGCCCTACCTGTACTCTAGTTATTGATTAGAAAACATGCCCTACCTGTACTCTAGTTATTGATGAGAAAACAGGCCCTACCTGTACACTAGTTATTGATGAGAAAACATGCCATACCTGTACTCTAGTTATTGATTAGAAAACATGCCCTACCTGTACTCTAGTTATTGATTAGAAAACATGCCATACCTGTACTCTAGTTATTGATTAGAAAACATGCCATACCTGTACTCTAGTTATTGATGAGAAAACATGCCCTACCTGTACTCTAGTTATTGATGAGAAAACATGCCCTACCTGTACTCTAGTTTTTGATTAGAAAACATGCCCTACCTGTACTCTAGTTATTGATTAGAAAACATGCCCTACCTGTACTCTAGTTATTGATTAGAAAACATGCCATACCTGTACTCTAGTTATTGATTAGAAAACATGCCCTACCTGTACTCTAGTTTTTGATTAGAAAACATGCCCTACCTGTACTCTAGTTATTGATTAGAAAACATGCCCTACCTGTACTCTAGTTATTGATTAGAAAACATGCCATACCTGTACTCTAGTTATTGATGAGAAAACATGCCCTACCTGTACACTAGTTATTGATGAGAAAACAGGCCCTACCTGTACTCTAGTTATTGATGAGAAAACATGCCCTACCTGTACTCTAGTTTTTGATTAGAAAACATGCCCTACCTGTACTCTAGTTATTGATTAGAAAACATGCCCTACCTGTACTCTAGTTATTGATTAGAAAAAATGCCATACCTGTACTCTAGTTATTGATGAGAAAACATGCCCTACCTGTACTCTAGTTATTGATTAGAAAACATGCCCTACCTGTACTCTAGTTATTGATTAGAAAACATGCCATACCTGTACACTAGTTATTGATGAGAAAACAGGCTCTACCTGTACACTAGTTATTGATGAGAAAACAGGCCCCACCTGTACATTAGTTATTGATGAGAAAACAGGCCCCTCCTGTACTCTAGTTATTGATTATAAAACAGGCCCCACCTGTACACTAGTTATTGATGAGAAAACAGGCCCTACCTGTACACTAGTTATTGATTAGAAAACAGGCCCTACCTGTACTCTAGTTATTGATGAGAAAACATGCCCTACCTGTACTCTAGTTATTGATTAGAAAACAGGCCCTACCTGTACACTAGTTATTGATGAGAAAACAGGCCCCACCTGTACTCTAGTTATTGATTATAAAACAGGCCCCACCTGTACACTAGTTATTGATGAGAAAACAAGCCCTACTTGTACACTAGTTATTGATTAGAAAACAGGCCATACCTGTACTATAGTTATTGATGAGAAAACAGGCCCCACCTGTACTCTAGTTATTGATGAGAAAACAGGCCCTACCTGTACACTAGTTATTGATGAGAAAACAGGCACTACCCGGCCCTAGGTATAATGGTATAATGGTATAATGTCAGGCTCGGGCCGGGTAGCAGAGCTTTACTCTGTATACTGTTGTGCACCACTAATATCTCTCCAGCAGTACCCTATCTAGTTGGGGATAAAGCTTTATGGGAACTCAATAATATCTCAGGTAACAACACAGATTTTATTAACTGTAGATTATCAGTTTACATTACTCAATTCTCAATGGACCCAGGTTTTAGTAAAACATATTTTTAATTCATAGAATGCAGCGATTATTTGGTTTTCTGATAATGCCAAAACTTCCTTTTTAAACCACTGTACCTTAGGACCACCAGACACCAGATATCTTCCATTGTACACCTTAGGACCACCATACACCTTAGGACCACCATACACCTTAGGACCACCATACACCTTAGGACCACCATACACCAGACATCTTCCACTATACACCTTAGGACCACCATACACCTTAGGACCACCATACACCAGACATATTCCACTATACACCTTAGGACCACCATACATACACCTTAGGACCACCATACACCAGACATCTTCCACCATACACCGTAGGACTACCATACACCAGACATCTTCCACTACACACCTTAGGACCACCATACACCTTAGGACCACCATACACCTTAGGACCACCATACACCAGGCATCTTCCACTATACACCTTAGGACCACCATACACCAGGCATCTTCCACTATACACTTTAGGACCACCATACACCAGGCATCTTCCACTATACACCGTAGGACCACCATACACCTTAGGACCACCATACACCAGGCATCTTCCACTATACACCTTAGGACCACCATACACCAGGCATCTTCCACTATACACTGTAGGACCACCATACACCTTAGGACCACCATACACCAGACATCTTCCACTATACACCGTAGGACTACCATACACCAGACATCTTCCACCATACACCTTAGGACCACCATACACCTTAGGACCACCATACACCAGGCATCTTCCACTATACACCTTAGGACCACCATACACCTTAGGACCACCATACACCAGGCATCTTCCACTATACACCTTAGGACCACCATACACCTTAGGACCACCATACACCAGGCATCTTCCACGATACACCTTAGGACCACCATACACCAGGCATCTTCCATTATACACCTTAGGACTACCATACACCAGACATCTTCCACCATACACCTTAGGACCACCATACACCTTAGGACCACCATACACCAGGCATCTTCCACTATACACCGTAGGACCACCATACACCTTAGGACCACCATACACCAGGCATCTTCCACTATACACCTTAGGACCACCATACACCAGGCATCTTCCACTATACACCGTAGGACCACCATACACCTTAGGACCACCATACACCCTAGGACCACCATACACCAGGCATCTTCCACTATACACCTTAGGACTACCATACACCAGACATCTTCCACTATACACCTTAGGACCACCATACACCTTAGGACCACCATACACCAGGCATCTTCCACTATACACCTTAGGACCACCATACACCAGGCATCTTCCACTATACACCGTAGGACCACCATACACCTTAGGACCACCATACACCCTAGGACCACCATACACCAGGCATCTTCCACTATACACCTTAGGACTACCATACACCAGACATCTTCCACTATACACCTTAGGACCACCATACACCTTAGGACCACCATACACCTTAGGACCACCATACACCAGGCATCTTCCACTATACACCGTAGGACCACCATACACCTTAGGACCACCATACACCAGGCATCTTCCACTATACACCTTAGGACCACCATACACCAGGCATCTTCCACTATACACCGTAGGACCACCATACACCTTAGGACCACCATACACCAGGCATCTTCCACTATACACCGTAGGACCACCATACACCAGGCATCTTCCACTATACACTGTAGGACCACCATACACCTTCGGACCACCATACACCAGGCATCTTCCACTATACACTGTAGGACCACCATACACCTTCGGACCACCATACACCAGACATCTTCCACCATACACCTTAGGACCACCATACACCAGACATCTTCCACTATACACCTTAGGACCACCATACACCAGGCATCTTCCACTATACACCAGAGGACCATCACCTTCCACCATACACCAGGCATCTTCCACTATATCAAATCAAATCAAATCAAATTTATTTATATAGCCCTTCGTACATCAGCTGATATCTCAAAGTGCTGTACAGAAACCCAGCCTAAAACCCCAAACAGCAAACAATGCAGGTGTAAAAAAGGACTCCCTAGAAAGGCCAAAACCTAGGAAGAAACCTAGACCAGGCATCTTCCTGTGCCGGGTAGAGATTATAACAGAACATGACCAAGATGTTCAAATGTTCACAGCATGGTCGAATAATAATAAGGCAGAACAGTTGAAACTGGAGCAGCAACACTATACACCTTAGGACCACCATACACCAGGCATCTTCCACTATACACCTTAGGACCACCATACACCAGGCATCTTCCACTATACACCTTAGGACCACCATACACCAGGCATCTTCCACTATACACCGTAGGACTACCATACACCTTAGGACCACCATACACCAGACATCTTCCACTATACACCTTAGGACCACCATACACCTTCGGACCACCATACACCAGGCATCTTCCACTATACACCGTAGGACCACTATACACCAGGCATCTTCCACTATACACCGTAGGACCACCATACACCTTAGGACCACCATACACCAGGCATCTTCCACTATACACCTTAGGACCACCATACACCAGGCATCTTCCACTATACACCGTAGGACCACCATACACCTTAGGACCACCATACACCAGGCATCTTCCACTATACACCGTAGGACCACCATACACCAGGCATCTTCCACTATACACTGTAGGACCACCATACACCTTCGGACCACCATACACCAGACATCTTCCACCATACACCTTAGGACCACCATACACCAGGCATCTTCCACTATACACCAGAGGACCACCATACACCTTAGGACCACCATACACCAGGCATCTTCCACTATACACCTTAGGACCACCATACACCAGGCATCTTCCACTATACACCTTAGGACCACCATACACCAGGCATCTTCCACTATACACCTTAGGACCACCATACACCAGGCATCTTCCACTATACACTGTAGGACCACCATACACCTTAGGACCACCATACACCAGGCATCTTCCACCATACACCTTAGGACCACCATACACCTTAGGACCACCATACACCAGGCATCTTCCACCATACACCTTAGGACCACCATACACCTTCGGACCACCATACACCAGACATCTTCCACTATACATTTACATTACATTTAAGTCATTTAGCAGACGCTCTTATCCAGAGCGACTTACTATACACTGTAGGACCACCATACACCTTCGGACCACCATACACCAGACATCTTCCACTATACACCCACCGTAGGACCACCATACACCAGGCATCTTCCACTATACACCGTAGGACCACCATACACCTTAGGACCACCATACACCAGGCATCTTCCACTATACACCTTAGGACCACCATACACCAGACATCTTCCACTATACACTGTAGGACCACCATACACCTTCGGACCACCATACACCAGACATCTTCCACTATACACCGTAGGACCACCATACACCAGGCATCTTCCACTATACACCTTACGACCACCATACACCAGGCATCTTCCACTATAGACCGCAGGACCACTATACTGTACACCTCACATCTTCCATTATGTAAGAATAAAATATGGGTAGAACTACATGATTTGTGTCATTAACAGAGGTCTGAACATTTTGTGGTATCTCAATAAATTGACCTGAATGAACAAATTGCAGAATCCCCATGTTTAGGCTATCCTTGCTACTGTTGTGGATTTGAGAAAAGACTTGCACTCTTGACCAGTCTTCCACTGTTTCAGCTTCAATTATTTATCCAACATGCCACTGTCTGGACTAGACAATTTGAAAATAAATGTAATAATTTGGATGCAAAGTGATTTATTATCTGTGAACTGCAATTCACTTCTAATGCCAATGCAATAAGTAGCAGGTAACATAAACAGAGTGATACCACAAGGGCTCCGAAGAGATGACTGATGGCTCCAACTATGCAGTGATACATTCTTGGTTTATGCTGGAGCCCAGGAGTACCATATTCACACTGAACGCATTCCAAAGCAGCAACGCATCCCGGCATAAAACAAATGTATCCAAAACAGCCTCCTCCCACGCCTCTCTCTCTCTCTCTCTCTCTCTCTCTCTCTCTCTCTCTCTCTCTCTCTCTCTCTCTCTCTCTCTCTCTCTCTCTCTCTCTCTCTCTCTCTCTCTCTCTCTCTCTCTCTCTCTCTCTCTCTCTCTCTCTCTCTCTCTCTCTCTCATTGTCTTACACGAGAACAAGGGTGACCATCCGCAGAGAGGATGATTAAGTGGGATCGCAATGTTGATGGAGAGGGAAGGTGGGATGGCCACACACACATACACACACACACACATACACACACACACATACACACATACACACATACACACACCATCACACATACACACACACACATACACACACTAATAATTAGCGCCCACGTGTACACATAGAACATTTAATTAGGTTGGATGGATGTCGTCTCACCTCCTTGTCTGTCACTCTAATCAACTTACCTTTATAGATCCATTGGCACGCTCTCAAATGCCCCCACCTACCACAAGTTTAATCCAATCTCATGCAAACTAAGAACCTGCCAAAGACTCTGATGGCAAAATGTCATTTCTCCATAAAATATATTATGTGCTGTATCTGTTTGTACTGGTAAATTAGGTGATATTTGACATGAGAGGGGGGTGAAGAAAAGCATGTTTTTACACACGAAATACATATGAATAACCGTAGTGCTGAACATATGATAAGGAATTCTCAAAATGCTTTCTTTGTGTGTGTGTGTGTGTGTGTGTGCATGCGTGCAAGGAAAATGAGAATACTGAAGCGTTTATCATTGGCGTGGTTCGTCTAAGACATTTATTGAGGAATGTCTGACAGAATATCCTTGGAGAGTGAATCAATACGCGCTTTACTACTGTTCGTTGGACACACTGTCTTCTGCAATAGGTTATGCATTGTTCAGCATCCTTTAAAACAGATGGATCAAATTCCTAAGAAATTGTATTCAACTTGAAATGCTTGATTATGCTGATTTGTCTGCAATATTTACTGCTGTGTAATGGTCATAATTAAAACAGGCCTGAGTCTTTAAGGTTCTGTTTGAGTAAATGAATTACAATCGATTATGCAAAGTAAAGCAGTACACTCTATTTTGTTTTGGAAAGGCACACACCTGTCTATATAAGGTCCCACAGTTGACAGTGCATGTCAAAGCCAAAACCAGGCCATGAGGTCAAAGGAATTGTCTGTAGAGCTCTGAGACCGGATTGTCTCGAGGCACAGATCTGGGGAAGGGTACCAAAAAATGACTGCAGCACTGAAGGTCTCCAAGAACACAGTGGCCCTCATAATTCTTAAATGAAGGAAGTTTGGAACCACCTAGACTCTTCCTAGAGCTGACCACCCGGCCAAACTGAGCAATCGGGGGAGAGGGATTTGGTCAGGGAGGTGACCAAGAACCCAATGGTCACCCTGACAGAGCTCCACAGTTTCTCAGTGGAGATGGGAGAACCTTTCAGAAGGACAACCATCTCTGCAGCACTCCACCACTCAGGCCTTTATGGCAGACGGAAGCCACTCCTAAGTAAAAAGGCACATGACAGGCCACTTGGAGTTTGCAAAAAGGCACCTAAAGGACTTTCAGACCATGAGAAACAAGATTCTCTGGTCTGATCAAATCAAGATTGAACTTTTTGGCCTGAATGCCTAGCGTCACGTCTGGAGAAAACCTGGCACCATCCCTACGGTGAAGCATGGTGGCAGCATCATGCTGTGGGGATGTTTTTCAGTGGGGACTGGGAGACCAGTCAGTATCGAGGGAAAGATGAACGGGGAAAAGTACAGAGTGATCCTTGCTCCAGAGAGCTCAGGATCTCAGACCTTGGCGAAGGTTCACCTTCCAATTGGATAACGACCCTAAGCACACAGCCTAGACTACGAAGGAGTGGCTTCGGGACAAGTCTCTGAATGTCCTTGAGTGGCCCAACCAGAAAAAAAAAACATTGAATCCATTTTAGAAGAAGGCTGTAATGTATCAAAATGTGGAAAAAAGTCAAGGGGTCTGAATAAATTCCAAATGCACTGATTATTGTAAAGTTATGGATGCTTCGAAGTAACACTGTGTTTTCAGGTCTGCTGTGACTCTATAGGCTGAGATAGATTCCCATGGTAACAAATAACCTATTGGTCAAACAAACACTCTCTAAGTGGTAAACGGGAAAACAATTCATAATTTCATCTCAGACCAGAAGATAACAACTAAACCCATCTCTCTTGATTGTGTTTCTCATGTGCCCACTGCACGGATACATGCCAGATCAACTCAATACAATGCTCCTTTCAGCTCAACAAGGGAGAAAAAAAACATAGTCATATCTTTATTTATGAGGCTGTCCTGTTGGATCCATATGTTTTGAGTTGTACTTGGCAGCGATCTGGTGGATTCCTGACTGTCTCTGGTAATAGGGATTACAAGGACATGGCTTATGTGAACAGCATTAAGATACAGCTCGAGCTCTTAGAGAGAGACACAGCACCTGATCATTCCAATGCAGATAGAAGCATTGTCTAATAGTCAAGTCTTTGTTATTAAAATGCTTGCTTGAATGAGCTCTAGTTGTTTGTCTTTCGGATCTCCCCGGCTTTTACAGTCAGTTCCCTTCCACCAAACTTCAGAACTACAAGGTTTGTCTATGAATGATTTTGACCATAGGCCAGGGCGAACTAACAATAGAGTGTCCTCATGAAGTAGTTCATAAGCATTCAAGTTAATAAATTAATCACTGATTGTCCAGAGAGTTTGTAAACCTCTGCAGGTCATCATCAGTCACTGACGAAATGACAAGACACACCAGCCAGGGTATTGTCACGAATCTCGCCGAAGATGGTGCCTCTTCCTGTTCGGGCGGCGCTTGGCGGACGTTTTCACCGGCCTATTAGCTGCCATCGATTCCCTTTCCGTTTGTTTCTGTTTATTGGGTTTAATTGGGTACACCTGTTTTAAGTTAGTGTTTGTTTGCAGGCTATTTAAGGGCACTAGGCCCGCTGGATATTTGTGCGGGCTTGTTCTCTGTTATCTGGTGTATGAGTGTTATCTATATTTTTCCGGACAGTTTTAGTCCGTTGTATTTTGGGACGGGTTGTTTCATGCGCCCTGGTGTTTTGCGTGTCCGTGGCTCCACAGCCTTTGGAATAAAATATCCACGTACAGAATTACCTGCTCTCTGCGCTTGACTCCTCCACTCACCATTGTTAGAAGTTGTAACAGGTATTCCATTTACATTCCAGTCAATTCAGAAAGTAAACCAAATTAAAATTCCACATTTTCCTAATTGAAAAGCATTGAAGAGAATTGTAATGTCAGTGTGCTCCCTGAATTGACTGGAGTTTGAATGGAATTGACCCCAACCCTGTAATCAGCAGCAGACACTGCTTAGAAGTACTAATGGACAGGATTTAGTAGTCTATTACAAAGTAGCTGCATAGTAATTAAAAAAATTCACTGGTAATTGATTTAAATGCAAAGTTTTCTAGTCAGTGTAGCAACTGTGGAGAGAAATTACAATTTGAGTGTCTTGGATGGCAAGGGTGATTGGTGAGAGCTTGCTGATTAGAGTGAGAGGGAGGTTGAGGAAATAGATATATCCAGAGCTAAAATGGAGGACTGCAAAAGAGCCTCTCCTCTCCCCATGAAGTTATGGCTGTCCAGGTAAACATAGTCCCCGAAATGAGTCAGTGGTTTAGGGAGTGAGGTTCAGTGACTCATGTTAATCAAGTTCTTTCCTCTATCAACCAGTAGATTCCCCCCACCCCCAAGTTGATTTTTTTTTTGCGTATTTTATGTTCGGTTTTGTATACCAGCCTCAAACAGCTGAAAATACAATATTTTCAGTTATCGAAAAATATATTTCAGTGCGGTTTAGATGGTACAATGATTCTCTACACTATACTTGCTTGTTTTGTTACATAACCTGAAATTAGGCAAACTGTTAGAATTTTAGCAACCAGGAAATGGTGGAGCGATTTCTGCACATTGCACCTTTAACGTAAAAAATGCCCTATTCTATTCCATTTCAACATGTTTGTGTTACGTCCGTCGTTAGAATGAGACCAAGGTGCAGCGTGGTAGGCGTATATTTTTTCTTTATTCAAAATGTCACCGAAAACAACAAAATAAGAAAACGAACGTAAAGCTATATGCAGTGCAGAAAGCAACTACACACAAACAGGATCCCACAATCTAAAGTGGGTAAAAGGGCTGCCTAAGTATGATCCCCAATCAGAGACCACGATAAACAGCTGCCTCTGATTGGGAACCATACTAGGCCAACAAAGAAATAGAAACATAGATTTGCCCTCCTAAGTCACACCCTGCCCTAACCAAATTGAGAATACAAAAGGCTCTCTAACGAAAGAATACAAAAGGCTCTCTAACAGTTCGTCATGTTAACAACAATGTGTGAATACATAATTTGTTTGGTTTGACAACAGCACCACATGTTGTTTAAAACACTGTCTCCAAGAATGGACATTTAGCTCAAACACGCATTCCCATGCATTTGAGCCATGGGCTGAGGATGCAAAGGATGATTCTAGCAGTGGAGGCTGGTGGGAGGAGCTATAGGAGGATGGGCTATGTTTGTGTTCAATTTATTTAATTCCATTCCAGACACTACTATGAGCCAGTCCTCCTATAGCTCCTCCCACCATCCTCCACTTAATTCTAGAAAGTCTAGTTCCATGAAACAAGTGAGAACTTTTATCTCACGCCCAATTCAATTTCTCAAACGTCAATTTACTCACTCAGGCTCCACATCAGGCTCCACAATGTTCCTGTCACATTGCATTTCATGCATGATCGAGCCCATCCTCCCTATTGGGCCGCCATCTTGCATGTATTTAGTGTGAGGGACAGGTGTCTGAGCGAACATTTGATTCCAGTGGACTAATTTCCCACATTTGTGTAATCAATGAGCTAATAATTGACGGGCAAAGATATTAGTTCCTCTTCCAAATGTCTTTAATCTCTGACAGCAGCTCAATTTGGCACAATTAGAGAATTGTCATAAATTGAGACTGATGGGGATATACCCAGTCAACTCTCACTGCATCCCCACAGCCCTAAAAGTTTCCTTTCCTGGTTTCCTTTCCTGGTTTCCTTTCCTACATGACCACTCATTAAGGTTTTACACAGTATATCGTGGAAACCTATGGAAGCATACTGCTGTCCATATTAATTTTTAAATGCAAATTAGGTATTGATAAATCAACGACACATTTGCAATAACCAACCCCCTCCTGAACGACAAAAGTCTAACATCTTCTGGGTGTTTCTCAGAGCTGTAAAAACTTGCCGGTATTGTTGCTTCCCACGTGTTTGGAATGAGACTACCACAGGAACTAAGAAGCTTCCCAGGAATCGTTGATAGTTTACAAGACATTCAGACAGATGGTGGATATCAGTAGGAAGTTCACCTCTCCAAACGTGTTTAATATGTAACAAATACTTTAAATAGAGCATCACTAAGTAGGCTACATTTCAATGAAGGTCTATAATATTATGAGAAAAGTAAAAAATAAAAAATAAACATCATATACTTTCTTAAAACAAATATTCTTAGCAACTGATGCGATGGCAGACGTTCTAATGGTTTCAAATAATTATTTTCTAGGCTTAATATATTCAACATGTGTCAGGGTAAATCACATTTTGATTCTATTAACAGCCTCCTTGAACAGCTACTCAGCGACAAGATTGACTGCTCTAGGTGGACATAAATGACCTCATACCCCCCAACATGCTTTGCTCATCCAAGGCAGTATCTGCTGCACTGTAACCCAAGACTCCACTGGGAACTCATAACCTCAAACATATCATTGCAACCGCTGGGACTAGCAACTGCCACTCTTGCAATTGTAGCGCATGAGCAAGATTGAGGAGAGTAATTGAAGAGACTGGTTGAATATTGCAATACTTGCATGTGGTGAACAATCACAAGTCCTCTTTAGTGTCAAGTTTTCTGACGTTTTCTTCACAGGGGAGGAACTATATGGAGTGCCTCGGTGCTTGGCTTCTCTTTGGAGCAAACAGCTCCTTAATAGCTGGATTCATTCCTTTGATCTCTGTGGGTACATTAATGTAACCCGAATGCTATGAAAACTTCTTACAGTAAAATTCACACGAGACAAATTCTTCTAAACTCCTTCAAAGGCACCTGGACCTGAGGAAACATGAAGTTTCAACAACAGCCCGACCTCCTGTTGTTTCAAGGTGAATTACGATGTCCTCCCCCCGATATGGCTCCGAAAACCTTGAGGAGGTAACGTTTTGGAAGAGCCCACAATTGCATATTTTGGCAATAACTTTTCTCTGCTGTGACAAAGGAGGGAAAGTGATGTTGGAAAAGAAAGGTGTAAGATTTAACATGTATATTTTTTCTTTACTTTTTCAAAAAACATGAACAAATGGGATTTGTGGTGGGAAGCGAGACTCAAAGAAAAATGTAATGCTAAAGATATCAAGGCTGTTGCTAATAAAAGGTAGATTTACAATATACATATTTTCAAGTCGTTGTAGTAAAGTTCATATGTTCTACATATGTTGGTTTAACACCAAGTGTGCTCAAGTTCAGACCTTTCTCAAACATCACACACGTACGTTAGTCTTGACATATAACAGTCTCTAACAGGAGTCTCCATAGAATGTCAATGGGGAAATATTAAAATGCATTGGTTTCCTTCCAGAGTATTACATTTGGAGTGGCTGCCTTAAGTTTTTTCTTTTCTTCTGGTAGCACATTCTACTACTCGACCTGACCTTAGTCCTTTGACCTTTGTCTATAGGTCAATGAAGGTTAATAAGGGCAACAAAAAAAAGGAATGAAAAAGAATGGGGAACCTTTAGCTGGCTTCGTAACTGTAGACTTCTACAAGTCTACAACGTCTGTTGGTTGTCATCCTTGCCTTTATGATTAACGACGACCTTGAAACAGCCATTTTCATCGCAATAAATTATAAGTACAAAATACCCTCCCTGCAAAAAACAGGTTGAATCAACATGGTTTCTAAGTCATTTCAACAAACAAATTATAATGTGATGATGTTGAATCAACGTTGAAAATGGATTGTATTTGAAAAAACAAATCAACGTAAGAGAATTTCGTAAGGGAACTTTTAACCCAAATCTAACGACATGGGGACATTTCTGTTGTTGATTTCACGTTGAATTCACGTCAGCTGACAACTCAACCAAATGTACATCAAATCTAGACGTTGAGCTGATGTCTGTTCCCAGTGGGTAATCATTACCAGGGAGAGTAGATAACCAGCAGAAGGACTTCCAAGGCATTGTGACCTAACTACTTTCAAAGACAGTTTTCTGTCATGGTAGGTCATGAAGTTTGAGTGGTTACTTCGCATGGGAGGTTGGAACCAACACTCTTTTTGACGGCAGCATTTTTGAAAACATGTTTTTCACATGGCTGTGGATTCAGTGTTTATCTGGATCACACTGAGCCAGAAGGTTCCGTTGCGATTATAATTGATGCAGGTGGTCTGGCTTGGGGAGCATAGTTGCGATGCTCAGGGATCTGCAAATAAAACTCCAAAGCATGCATGTGAAAATGGGTACGCAAACAACGCGGACGCTTCCAAGCCAGCTGCGTCTGCTGCGTTCCACATGAACAGAAAGAGAGAGAAAGAGCATGGTGTCTTGGGAGCTTATTGCCGGCAAGAGACCCCAACATACCTCAGTGGAGCAACACAGGAGGAGAAAAGCTGCTGGATGGCTGCTGACAAACATCTGCTCTCGCCCCCACAGAGCCGGGTTGCATTGAAGGTTCGCTGCAGATGACTGAGAGTGTTAACAGTAACAGTGGCTAACTGGCTAGGGTCCGTTTATGGACCGATACAGGCCTGTCTTTAGCAGAGGCAGTAGTATCACATCACAGTTTCCCTTAAACTTCGTAGGCAGAGCACATAGGCTCTCAAAGCAGCAATCAAGACTGCCTGGGCCAAAAGTTTTAAGTGAAACTGAGTTAATCGTTTTTCTTTAGATAGGGGCCGAAATAGATAGTTGTGTGTGTGTGAGGGGAGACACACAAGGTAATCTGAAACCTTGGGCATTCTGTTTCCCACATCAATAAGTCTAAATTTTTGGGCAACAATATTAGTCTTCAAAACAGCCCTCACACCACGCAGAGGTTTCACCTAAATATCCACAACATTTAAAATAGAACAGGACGTCACTTAATCCTTAATCCAAGTGCAGCAGGCGTAAAATAAACGGCTGAAACTAGATCCCGACATACTGGTTTTGACGAGAAAAGGAAAAAAAAACATTTTGGGGGAAGTTTCTCTTCTGCACTGTTCAACCAATCCAGTAACTGTGGAGGATGGAGTGTCGCCATGTCAACATCCAAAAGTGGATGTCACGTCACCAGCTCTCCTTCCATTTCCCCTGAAAACAGGAACATCCTGTTGTTAGGGACTCGGCAGAGGTTATTTAATCCTAAACGACTTTGGAATCCTGCTACAGCTGCCGATTGCATTATGTGCAGTGCATTTTCCCAAAATTGTTCTTCAAATTATTTTCAATCGCCTTCTTCTCACCGTACAAAAGTACAGTATGAGCAACGCAAGTATAGTACGAAGTATAAATCATCTACAGACATCAGTGTCTTTATAGTCTCTAAACCGTTCCTCCATATGACACTGTGACAGGTCCCCTTGTCAGTGTTGTGAATGATACTAACGTTTAACATTGTCATCGGTGTGACTATATTCCCTTTAGAGGATGTGGCTGATATTCTGAAAGGTTTAATGACGTTGCCTTTCCTTGACGGCTGTCTCAGAAGGATGACTTTGATCGAATCTAAATCTGTATGCCCAAGGATTTATGAGCTATGACAAACTGATTTTATAGCAGGAAGAGAAACTAATCCCAAATCCGCTCAATACATCAGTTGATATAGACATGAATTGAAAAACGTTATTGTATTGTATCTGTATATGTGTATCTGTATATGTGTAATTGTAGAATTACATTTGTTGTGTCAACTGTCCTGGTTATCGTTCAGCTGTTATCTCACATAAAAACTGCATTTGCTGACCTGCATTTCATGGGCGAATGCATATTTCTACAGCAAAAACATGTAGGCCTATATGCAATCCTTTATGATGCACAGAATCGTACAGATATAAATATATCATAAGCAAATGCTTTCAATACATTGGAAGTATTCATTAACCTATACAAGTGTTACACAAGTGTCGCCTCACTCCCAAGTCTGCACAGGAGATGTTTTTTGTCTTGGCGACACGCCGACAGGAAATGGATTTTAAAAGGGCCTGACCAAATGGATTGGTTCCGGGTAGACTTCTGCTCCAAGCCCACATATGCAGAAGAGCTCAACATGTCAACCTTTTTTTCCAGAATAGAAAGAAATAATTGATATCCAGGAAGGTTATTCCCCTGTAGTTACTCTAGTATAAAGTGTTAGTTAATGTAAAGTGTTGCAATTCATGATTTAGTTGTAACCTAATATGTAAAACAATTGACTAAACTCAGTAGTAAAATAACATTGTGACTGTATCACCAGGCGTGCCAACAGTCACCATTACTTGACGGATACAAGGAATAGTCCTCCATAATTGTCTATAGATTTCACCCACTACTCCAAAGCTACCATCCCTACCCTACAACCTCTAGCCCCAGGGCCAACTCATCATGCTTACATGATGAACCGCTAAGGGGTTATAAATATTTACCATCTAGCCCAGGGCTGTCCAACAGCTAGATAACTCCCAATAGCGTGCAAGCTACGAGTTCAGGGCTGTCCAACAGCTAGATAGCGCCCAGTAGCGTGCAGGCTATGAGTTCAGGGCTGTCCAACAGCTAGATATCTCTCAGTAGCTTACAGGCTATGAGTTCAGGGCTGCCCAACAGCTAGATCGCCCCCAGTAGCTTACAGACTATGAGTTCAGGGCTGTCCAACAGCTAGATAGCTCCCAGTAGCTTACAGGCTATGAGTCCAGGGCTGTCCAACAGCTAGATAGCTCCCAGTAGCTTGCAGGCTATGAGTCCAGGGCTGTCCAACAGGTAGATAGCTCCCAGTAGCTTGCAGGCTATGAGTCCAGGGCTGTCCAACAGGTAGATAGCTCCCAGTAGCTTACAGGCTATGAGTCCAGGGCTGTCCAACAGGTAGATAGCTCCCAGTAGCTTGCAGGCTATGAGTCCAGGGCTGTCCAACAGGTAGATAGCTCCCAGTAGCTTGCAGGCTATGAGTCCAGGGCTGTCCAACAGGTAGATAGCTCCCAGTAGCTTGCAGGCTATGAGTCCAGGGCTGTCCAACAGGTAGATAGCTCCCAGTAGCTTGCAGGCTATGAGTCCAGGGCTGTCCAACAGGTAGATAGCTCCCAGTAGCTTGCAGGCTATGAGTCCAGGGCTGTCCAACAGGTAGATAGCTCCCAGTAGCTTGCAGGCTATGAGTCCAGGGCTGTCCAACAGGTAGATAGCTCCCAGTAGCTTGCAGGCTATGAGTCCAGGGCTGTCCAACAGGTAGATAGCTCCCAGTAGCTTGCAGGCTATGAGTAGCTCGCCAAACAATTCTGAAAGTGCATCACGTGTTCCACTGCAAACTGTCAAAGAAATCTCATTATTTTCAGACACTGGATGCTCCCGCCTACTATTCAATCAAAGCTACATTGACATTATCCCACCTCTGTTGGGGTAATGTTGGCTTAAAAAGCCAAGCTTAACATAATATCAGTGAATTAGTTTTAAGCGATATTGCGATATTGCTGTGTGGTGCGCGCGTCTATCACTTTGTGTAACCAATGCTAATGAAAACCGTCATGTGGGTAGGCAAAGGCTTTCCCCAAAACCTTCTCAATTAAATGTTAACTGCAAACCAGGCCTACCTGACAGAACGATATCATGATTATTTGTATCAATCGGGTGCACATCAATCGGGTGCACATCAATCGGGTGCACTCTGCCATGACATGCAGTACAGAACGAAACATTGCTAGCCAAATACATTCCTTGCTCAATAGGTGCACAATTAAAGAGGAATTACACCAAAAATGTTAAACTTGTTAGTTTTTTTTCCCACCCCTCAAAAATGGTCTTCTGATTTGATATATGAATTGACATGGAGTCTGACCTTCCAATTGTGTTGTTTCTTTATGAATAATTGTAATTTTGAAAGTAAAAAAAAAAATGGGGGAAAAAAGAAAGATAAACAGAGAAAACGTAATTTGGGAAACAATCAAATATACTGAACAAAAGGATTTTAGAGTTACAGTTCATATAAGGAAATCAGTCAATTGAAATAAATTCATTAAGCCCTCATCTATGGATTTCACATGACTGGGAATACAGATTTGCATCTGTTGGTCACAGATGTGGTCCTTCTGTGGCTCAGTTGGTAGAGCATGGCGCTTGTAACGCCAGGGTAGTGGGTTCGATTCCCGGGACCACCCATACGTAGAATGTATGCACACATGACTGTAAGTCGCTTTGGATAAAAGCGTCAGCTAAATGGCATATATTATTATTATTATATTAGATACCTTATCAAAGTGGTAGGGGCGTGGATCAGAAAACCAGTCAGTATCTGGTGTGAACATTTGCCTCATGCAGCGCTACACATCTCATTCGCATACAGAGTTGATCAGGCAGTTGATTGTGGCCTGTGGAATGTTGTCCCACTCCTCTTCAATAGATGTGCGAAGTTGGATATTGGCAGGAACTGGAACACGCTGACGTACACATAGATACAGAGCAGCCCAAACATGCTCAATGGGTGACATGTCTGGTGAGTATGCTGGCCGTGGAAGAACTGGGACATTTTCAGCTTCCAGGACTTGTGTACAGATCCTTGCGAACATGGGGCCGAACATTATCATACTGAAACATGAAGTGATGGTGGTGGATGAATGGCACTACAATGGGCCTCGTGATCTCTTCACAGTATCTCTGTGCATTGAAACTGCCATCAATAAAATGCAACTGTGTTAGTTGTCCATAGCGTATGCCTGCCAATACAATGACAACACCTTCACAATGGGGTGCTTCTGTTCACAACTTTGAATAGCTCGCCCACATGTCGCCATACACATGGTCTGAGGTTGTGATGCCTGTTGGACGTATTGCCAAATGATGTAAAATGACGCTGAATATGGCTTATGGTTGAGAAATGAACATTCAATTCTCTGACAACAGCTCTGGTGGACATCCTTGAAGTCAGCATGCCAATTGCACGCTCCCTCAAAACTTGGGACATCTGTGGCATTGTGTTGTTTGACAAAACTGCACATTTTAGAGTGGCCTTTTATTGTCCCCGGCACAATATGCCACATCTGTCAGGTGGATGGATTATCGGGGCAAAGGAGAAAGGCTCACTAACAGGTATGTAAACAAATTTGTGCACAAAATTTGAGAGAAATTAGCTTTTTGTGCTTATGGAATATTTCTGGGATCTTTTATTTCACCTCATGAAACATGGGACCAACACTTTACATGTTTTGTTTAGATTTTTGCTTAGTAAAGATTTTATACCCCCCCCCCTAAAAGGAGTTGATTAACCATTAACTTACCAGGTAAATTGACAGAAAACTCTCTTTCGACCCGGTGAAGAATTCAGGGGAGAGGAGAATGTGCCTATTTAAAAGCTAATCATGTTTTGTTTTTTTGTAAAAGTAGCTCTCGACAGTTTTTAAGGGTAGATCTCATGCTAATAAAGGATGGAGACCCCTGCTCTAACCTAATGACATTGAGAGTGGCCATCTTGCCACCCACCTGTCAGCCAAAGTGAAGTGATAGGGGCTGGGCCACGCGGAAACGTATCTACGTGGTGACCATTGCTGGTGAAATACACGCGGCGTGATGAACAACTTCCCTTTCCTGGCTGCACACAGCTGTGGCCTGGGCCTGGAGCTCCTCTAAGGCCATAAATTAGGCCCTTTGTACTCCAGAAGGATTCATTCAGCCACAGGTGTGGGCCTTGCCGGGGGACTGCCTGGGATTAGGTAGCCCTTACTCTGGATACCGGATAGCAGGCCGGGCAGGAGAGGGAGAGAGGAAGAGTGCTGGGGGTCCCAAGGAGTGAGGGATAGGGTTAGGGGGGTTGGAAGAGGGGGGTCAGGACCACATGCCGCCAAGCCCCTTTTTGGAAGGGGAAAAAACGCTGATGAAATGTGGCACAGGCCCACGGAATGCAATTTCAAGCTTCCACATCTGCAGGAAAGAAGAAACCAGGTTCCTAATTTTACAATGATGATGTCAGTGAGACATGACAGTGTGGAGCTGAAATGTATTTTATTTTTCTTCATTCTTTTTTTCCTTCTTCTTCGTCCCTCCTCTTTCTTTCATGCTTTTTTTCTCCCTCAGTCGGAGTTTACCACGAGAGGCTGCGCTTCGTGGCTGTGTTAGATCACGCTGTTCTCAGTCCTTCCATCTCACCGGGGAATACATTACCAATGTTTTCATTCAGGGAGGAGAAAGAATGAAAGTTGGTGATTACAATTTTACAGTATATTAGACATTGTCCAGATGACACCAGAGTGTCCTCCTGATTAGATGAACTCTCTATTGAACTATTTCCTGTCAGTGATATACAGTGAACTCTGACAATGACTATTTTTGTTGTTATTTTGAAATGATACAATGACTACGAGGTTAAAGTTCAGACTGTTAGCTTTAATTTGAGGGTATTTTCATTCATATCGGGTGAACCTTTTAGAAATTACAGCACTTTTTGTACATACTACTAAAATGGGGGGGACTAAGTGTTAAAGTAGTAAAAAGTTAAGTATTTGGTCCGATATTTATAGCACGCAGTGACTCTAAATAAATCATGAATAATGATGAGTGAGAAAGTTAGATGCAGATATCCCTCCTTGCTGGTTGTTATCAATGATTGTACATTATGAAAGAATAGGTCACCTACAGATGTAAGATCTTAATTTGAGCCAGTTTGCTATAGCCGGAAAATAATCCTGCAGCAACAGGAAATGTGAATTCTATTGTAGGGGTTGATACATGTTTTGTTAGGGCAAATCAAGTCTGACATTTTAAAATGGAAATGACAAACTTTAGAAGCCTTTTTTTTAACTATTGAATTCACTCAGCAACAAAACAGTGATCAAATTTAAGATCCTACATCTGTATGGTACATGTGTAACATCAGCACATGAATATGGTGTCCATATTAGGATAGCATTGTATGTCAATGGGCTCTGGGAACCACTCAAAAACATTCTGTTCAACTCATGGGATTCCATGATTTATTTAAGTTACTAAATGTGATTACTTGAGAACTCTTATTATTACTAGTCATATTAAACAACACAGATTTTTTTTATATCTCTCTCTCTTGCTCTCTCTCAAAAAAAGCTGAAAAAAGCAGTAAATGCAGTCAAACATGTAGCCCTTTCCTGCAGTCAAATGAGGAAATCACTAGTGGCCTCATGGCTGGAATGTTATTCATCATTTACATAATTAATAAATAAATATATTTTTAATGAAAAAAAATCTGTTTTTTGTATGTCAAACGGTTGTGTTTTATTTGAGGCTTCTGTGATATATATGAAGTGTAACATTAGGATAAAAACTCAAAACGGAATACATTACAACTCTATATTTTTTTTTTATTATTCCATAACCATGTGTGTGAGTTGTTCACTTTTGTTTCAAAATAGATTTGTTTAAGACTACCAAGAATCACTCTGTGTGACCCTGATTTAGCCCACTGCAGTAAAAGGTTAAATTATCATAGACTCACTTTTGGCCAGTAGAAGTATCTGTGTTGTGATTTTGAGTGGGAATCGAACTTGGGTGGTCATCACACTACACTTACTAAAGATGAGGGATGTTCCTTGCTATGCTAAAATACTTTCAGCTTCGGAAGTTGTTACGACTACTCTCTTTTCTCTTCACAGATGTGAAAAATGTCAACAGGACAGCCTATAATAACTTAGACTCAATCTCTGCTACATGTCCAGCAGTCATCCATCTCTGCTACATGTCCAGCAGTCATCCATCTCTGCTACATGTCCAGCAGTCATCCATCTCTGCTACATGTCCAGCAGTCATCCATCTCTGCATGTTCAGCAGTCATCCATCTCTGCATGTCCAGCAGTCATCCATCTCTGCATGTTCAGCAGTCATCCATCTCTGCATGTCCAGCAGTCATCCATCTCTGCATGTTCAGCAGTCATCCATCTCTGCATGTTCAGCAGTCATCCATCTCTGCTACATGTCCAGCAGTCATCCATCTCTGCTACATGTCCAGCAGTCATCCATCTCTGCATGTTCAGCAGTCATCCATCTCTGCATGTTCAGCAGTCATCCATCTCTGCATGTTCAGCAGTCATCCATCTCTGCATGTTCAGCAGTCATCCATCTCTGCATGTCCAGCAGTCATCCATCTCTGCATGTTCAGCAGTCATCCATCTCTGCTACATGTCCAGCAGTCATCCATCTCTGCTACATGTCCAGCAGTCATCCATCTCTGCTACATGTCCAGCAGTCATCCATCTCTGCTACATGTCCAGCAGTCATCCATCTCTGCATGTTCAGCAGTCATCCATCTCTGCATGTTCAGCAGTCATCCATCTCTGCTACATGTCCAGCAGTCATCCATCTCTGCTACATGTCCAGCAGTCACCCATCTCTGCTACATGTCCAGCAGTCACCCATCTCTGCTACATGTCCAGCAGTCATCCATCTCTGCTACATGTCCAGCAGTCATCCATCTCTGCTACATGTCCAGCAGTCATCCATCTCTGCTACATGTCCAGCAGTCATCCATCTCTGCTACATGTTCAGCAGTCATCCATCTCTGCTACATGTTCAGCAGTCATCCATCTCTGCATGTCCAGCAGTCATCCATCTCTGCTACATGTCCAGCAGTCATCCATCTCTGCATGTTCAGCAGTCATCCATCTCTGCATGTTCAGCAGTCATCCATCTCTGCATGTCCAGCAGTCATCCATCTCTGCATGTTCAGCAGTCATCCATCTCTGCATGTCCAGCAGTCATCCATCTCTGCATGTTCAGCAGTCATCCATCTCTGCATGTTCAGCAGTCATCCATCTCTGCTACATGTCCAGCAGTCATCCATCTCTGCTACATGTCCAGCAGTCATCCATCTCTGCTACATGTCCAGCAGTCATCCATCTCTGCTACATGTTCAGCAGTCATCCATCTCTGCTACATGTTCAGCAGTCATCCATCTCTGCTACATGTCCAGCAGTCATCCATCTCTGCTACATGTCCAGCAGTCATCCATCTCTGCTACATGTCCAGCAGTCATCCATCTCTGCTACATGTTCAGCAGTCATCCATCTCTGCTACATGTTCAGCAGTCATCCATCTCTGCTACATGTTCAGCAGTCATCCATCTCTGCATGTTCAGCAGTCATCCATCTCTGCATGTTCAGCAGTCATCCATCTCTGCATGTCCAGCAGTCATCCATCTCTGCTACATGTCCAGCAGTCATCCATCTCTGCTACATGTCCAGCAGTCATCCATCTCTGCTACATGTTCAGCAGTCATCCATCTCTGCATGTCCAGCAGTCATCCATCTCTGCTACATGTCCAGCAGTCATCCATCTCTGCTACATGTTCAGCAGTCATCCATCTCTGCTACATGTCCAGCAGTCATCCATCTCTGCATGTCCAGCAGTCATCCATCTCTGCATGTTCAGCAGTCATCCATCTCTGCTACATGTCCAGCAGTCATCCATCTCTGCTACATGTCCAGCAGTCATCCATCTCTGCTACATGTCCAGCAGTCATCCATCTCTGCATGTTCAGCAGTCATCCATCTCTGCTACATGTCCAGCAGTCATCCATCTCTGCTACATGTCCAGCAGTCATCCATTTCTGCTACATGTCCAGCAGTCATCCATCTCTGCATGTTCAGCAGTCATCCATCTCTGCTACATGTCCAGCAGTCATCCATCTCTGCTACATGTCCAGCAGTCATCCATCTCTGCTACATGTCCAGCAGTCATCCATCTCTGCATGTCCAGCAGTCATCCATCTCTGCTACATGTCCAGCAGTCATCCATCTCTGCTACATGTCCAGCAGTCATCCATCTCTGCTACATGTCCAGCAGTCATCCATCTCTGCTACATGTCCAGCAGTCATCCATCTCTGCTACATGTTCAGTAGTCATCCATCTCTGCTACATGTGCAGCAGTCATCCATCTCTGCTACATGTTCAGTAGTCATCCATCTCTGCTACATGTGCAGCAGTCATCCATCTCTGCATGTCCGGCAGTCATCCATCTCTGCTTCATGTCCGGCAGTCATCCATTCTGTCAGTCTAATGTGGCATAGAACATCGTGTTGGTTACTGTTGTAAACTACTCTGACACATTTTGTGAAACATAATGGATGTTATACAGTAATGGGTGAATTAATTCTGCATGAACCTTATGAATGTGAAAATGCCATGAATCTAAGGGATTATACATTCCTGTGGATAAACCTCTACAATGATCGCAAAAGTATCACATGATCAAAAACAAATGTATCACAAGATCTTAATTGAGATATTTTCCAGGATGCTGTCCGAATAATGAACAAAATGTAAAAATAGCCGTTTTTAGTTCAGCAGCATGTCTGACAAATTCCTTCCAGTGAGGGGTCCTGTGCTAGACTGGCTGGTACTTTCTCAAAATACTGACTTCACTCACCCGGGGCCGCTCCCTGTCACCCTCCCAGCTCCTAAAACACACACACACACACACACACACACACACACACACACACACACACACACACACACACACACACACACACACACACACACACACACACACACACACACACACACACACACACACACACACACAACCCTGAGATGGTCCGGTGTGATTCGCCACCCTAGACAACTCTCTGGGGTCACTTCTTCTTCACCAGTTCATTCTGACTTTATGATAAACAGCTTTCATAAACAAGCATTTCTGAGAAACAGCTTTGAGAATCAAGACTTTGTGAGAAACAGCTTTGAGAAAAATCTTTGCCTTCATGAAAAATAAAGTCACCAGGTTTCTTCTCTCTCTCTTTCTCGCTCTCTCTCTCTCTCTTTCTCTCTCTCTCACACTCACACACCCTCTCTTATTTTCTCTCTCACGCTCCCTCCCTCCACCCCTCCCTCCCTCACTCTCACTCCCTCCACCCCTCCCTCTCTCACTTTCACTCCCTCCACCCCTCCCTCTCTCACACTCCCTCCCTCCACCCCTCCATCTCTCACACTCCCTCCCTCCACCCCTCCCTCTCTCACTTTCACTCCCTCCACCCCTCCCTCTCTCACACTCCCTCCCACCACCCCTCCCTCTCTCACTTTCACTCCCTCCACCCCTCCCTCTCCCACACTCCCTCCCACCACCCTCCCTCTCTCACTTTCACTCCCTCCACCCCTCCCTCTCTCACACTCCCTCCCTCCACCTCTCCCTCTCTCACTCTCCCTCCCTCCACCCCTCCATCTCTCACACTCCCTCCCACCACCCCTCCCTCTCTGACTTTCACTCCCTCCACCCCTCCATCTCTCACACTCCCTCCCTCCACCCCTCCCTCTCTCACCCTCCACCCCTCCCTCTCTCACTTTCACTCCCTCCGCCCCTCCATCGCTCACTTTCCCTCCCTCCAACCCTCCCTCTCTCACTCACTCTCCCTCCCTCCACCCCTCCCTCTCTCACACTCCCTCCACCACCCCTCCCTCTCTCACACTCCCACCCCACCACACCTCCCTCTCTCACACTCCATCCACCCCTCCCTCTCTCACACTCCCACCACCCCTCCCTCTCTCACACTCCCTCCACCCCCCCCTCTCTCACACTCCCTCCACCCCTCCCTCTCTCTCACTCCCTCCACCCCTCCCTCTCTCACACTCCCTCCACCCCTCCCTCTCTCACACTCCCTCCACCCCTCCCGCTCTCACACTCCCACCACCCCTCCCTCTCTCACACTCCCTCCCTCCACCCCTCCCTCTCTCACACTCCCTCCCTCCACCCCTCCCTCTCTCACACTCCCTCCCTCCACCCCTCCCTCTCTCACACTCCCTCCATCCCTCCCCCCATAGGTTGTGTTACTTAAGCTGAAGTTTGTCAAACCTTTATACAGATCAGTTATGCGTAATAGAATACCAAATATTATTTTGGTCAACCGGGGAACCTAGGAAACATAATGAGCCAATAAATTGTGGTTTTACTTGCATGTTCATGCTCTCATTTCCTAGATGGCACTGTGCACCTTTCATCTCATTTCACCTAAATAGAAGAAAGATGGAAACAAAAGAAAAATCTCCCTGCAATGTGCCAGTGCTAGCAGTGGCTTTTTGATATACGAAGAGAGGGAGGGGACTAGTGAAATTGTGCCAACAAAAGTACAGCGCAAAATATATTTTGCTTACCTGTGGATCGGTTCTACTCAGTCATTGACTTTGATCAACCGGAAAGCACTTTTCCCCTACTTAAATGTCTGTCATGGTGCTGAATTTAAACTGCAGAGAGATTATATTTACAGATGAACAAAACCAGCAAGCGGACAGGCTCGCGTTCCTGAGTCACCCCTCCAAATGGAACCGTTTTGCAGCCTCCACTACTGAGTGCACAGAACCAGACCTGCTTTCAACACGAATCAAGGTGAAAGGTATCAGAGGAGCCAACGCATGCACACACAATGTACACACACACTCTACACACTAAACACTATGCACACACACACACACACACACACACACACACACACACACACACACACACACACACACACACACACACACACACACACACACACACACACACACACACACACTCTACATGGTAAATGCTACACACACACACTCTACACGGTACACACACGCACACTCTACACACTAAACGCTATGCACACACACACACATACATGGTACACACACGCACACACTCTACATGGTAAATGCTACACACACACACACACTCTACACGGTACACACACGCATGCTCTACACACTAAACGCTATGCACACACACACACACATACATGGTACACACACGCTACACACACTCACTTACTCAGACACACACACACACACACACACACACACACACACACACACACACACACACACACACACACACACACACACACACACACACACACACACACACACACACACACACACACACACACACACACACACACAGTGCATATTCTCTCTGAAGTCCCATTCAAACTTACACACATATCCAAAACAAACACGCTGACACATTCTCCGGCACCATCATTCCCAGCAAAGACAACTCTACATCTGCTTGCCACACTGTAAAATGGGTCGGGAGGGCCACTGTTGAACATGAATGTGACATTTTCTGGAGTTATTAGCGTTTGACTGTAGATGAACAACTTCAAAAACAAGCCCTTCACTAAAGTGGTAGCAGGTCAAAGTCAGGTCATCTTCATTGAACGGAGATAATGTCAGAAGTAATGTCCATTTGAACCAACGTGTGCGCGATGGCTTCTGCATATTATGCCATGACACTTTGGGGATCTATTTTAATGGTAAATAGCGCTGACGCTAGTGCTATAGGTCTGGTTTTGTGTCAGAAATATTTGGATTTTTTTCACTGCGGGAATTATGGGCGCAGTAGCTTGCAGTGGCTGAAAGGGATGGGTTTTGATGAGAAAAAAAAAACGAGTTGTAGGTGTGACGAGGGCTTGACCATTCACTGGCAAATCAACGTGTTCCATGGCTTAATACTTCATGTGGTTGTCTCAAGGTCTGTAGGTTGTGGCCTCCAGGCGCCAGCTGTGCAACCAGAGACTCTGGGTTCGCGCCCAGGCTCTGTCGTAACCGGACGCGACTGTGGGGCGATGCACAATTGGCCTAGCGTCGTTAGGCGGGTTAGGGAGGGGTTGGCTGGTAGGGATATCCGTGTCTCATCGTGCACCAGCGACTCCTGTGGCGGGCAGGGCGCAGTGCGTGCTAACCAAGGTTGCCAGGTGCACAGTGTTTCCTCTGATACATTGGTGTGGCTGGCTTCCGGGTTGTGCGCTGTGTTAAGAAGCAGTGCGGCATGGTTGGGTTGTGTATCGAAGGACGCATGACTTTCAACTTTCTTCTTTCAACTTTCTCCAACCTGTTGGAGACCGCTGGGCTAGTGTATAGAATAATAGCAACAGTGAAATATATCCAGTTTTTTTGCTAAATATGTTTGGAGTGTTGGCGGGCAATATTGTTGTAATTGGCTTCAATGAGTATAGGCCTGTACATGTCTTCACACATCGCTCCTATAAATGTCTTTACACATCGCTCCTATACATGTCTTTACACATCGCTCCTATAAATGTCTTTACACATCGCTCCTATACATGTCTTTACACATCGCTCCTATACATGTCTTTACACATCGCTCCTATACATGTCTTTACACATCGCTCCTATACATGTCTTTACACATCGCTCCTATACATGTCTTTACACATCGCTCCTATAAATATCTTTACACATCGCTCCTATAAATGTCTTTACACATCGCTCCTATACATGTCTTTACACATCGCTCCTATACATGTCTTTACACATCGCTCCTATAAATATCTTTACACATCGCTCCTATACATGTCTTTACACATCGCTCCTATACATGTCTTTACACATCGCTCCTATAAATATCTTTACACATCGCTCCTATACATGTCTTTACACATCGCTCCTATACATGTCTTTACACATCGCTCCTATACATGTCTTTACACATCGCTCCTATAAATATCTTTACACATCGCTCCTATAAATGTCTTTACACATCGCTCCTATACATATCTTTACACATCGCTCCTATACATGTCTTTACACATCGCTCCTATAAATGTCTTTACACATCGCTCCTATACATGTCTTTACACATCGCTCCTATACATGTCTTTACACATCGCTCCTATACATGTCTTTACACATCGCTCCTATAAATATCTTTACACATCGCTCCTATACATGTCTTTACACATCGCTCCTATAAATATCTTTACACATCGCTCCTATAAATATCTTTACACATCGCTCCTATAAATATCTTTACACATCGCTCCTATAAATATCTTTACACATCGCTCCTATACATGTCTTTACACATCGCTCCTATACATGTCTTTACACATCGCTCCTATACATATCTTTACACATCGCTCCTATAAATATCTTTACACATCGCTCCTATACATGTCTTTACACATCGCTCCTATACATGTCTTTACACATCGCTCCTATACATGTCTTTACACATCGCTCCTATACATGTCTTTACACATCGCTCCTATAAATGTCTTTACACATCGCTCCTATACATGTCTTTACACATCGCTCCTATACATGTCTTTACACATCGCTCCTATAAATGTCTTTACACATCGCTCCTATACATGTCTTTACACATCGCTCCTATACATGTCTTTACACATCGCTCCTATAAATGTCTTTACACATCGCTCCTATACATGTCTTTACACATCGCTCCTATACATGTCTTTACACATCGCTCCTATACATGTCTTTACACATCGCTCCTATACATGTCTTTACACATCGCTCCTATACATATCTTTACACATCGCTCCTATACATGTCTTTACACATCGCTCCTATAAATGTCTTTACACATCGCTCCTATACATATCTTTACACATCGCTCCTATACATGTCTTTACACATCGCTCCTATAAATGTGATTACACATCGCTCCTATACATGTCTTTACACATCGCTCCTATAAATATCTTTACACATCGCTCCTATAAATGTCTTTACACATCGCTCCTATACATGTCTTTACACATCGCTCCTATACATGTCTTTACACATCGCTCCTATAAATATCTTTACACATCACGCTCCTATACATATCTTTACACATCGCTCCTATACATGTCTTTACACATCGCTCCTATAAATGTGATTACACATCGCTCCTATAAATGTCCTTAAATGTCTTTACACATCGCTCCTATAAATGTCTTTACACATCGCTCCTATACATGTCTTTACACATCGCTCCTATAAATGTCTTTACACATCGCTCCTATACATGTCTTTACACATCGCTCCTATAAATGTCTTTACACATCGCTCCTATAAATGTCTTTACACATCGCTCCTATACATGTCTTTACACATCGCTCCTATACATATCTTTACACATCGCTCCTATACATGTCTTTACACATCGCTCCTATACATGTCTTTACACATCGCTCCTATAAATGTCTTTACACATCGCTCCTATACATGTCTTTACACATCGCTCCTATAAATGTCTTTACACATCGCTCCTATAAATGTCTTTACACATCGCTCCTATACATGTCTTTACACATCGCTCCTATAAATATCTTTACACATCGCTCCTATAAATGTGTTTACACATCGCTCCTATACATGTCTTTACACATCGCTCCTATAAATATCTTTACACATCGCTCCTATAAATGTCTTTACACATCGCTCCTATAAATGTCTTTACACATCGCTCCTATACATGTCTTTACACATCGCTCCTATAAATATCTTTACACATCGCTCCTATACATGTCTTTACACATCGCTCCTATACATATCTTTACACATCGCTCCTATACATGTCTTTACACATCGCTCCTATAAATGTCTTTACACATCGCTCCTATAAATATCTTTACACATCGCTCCTATACATGTCTTTACACATCGCTCCTATAAATATCTTTACACATCGCTCCTATACATGTCTTTACACATCGCTCCTATACATGTCTTTACACATCGCTCCTATACATGTCTTTACACATCGCTCCTATACATGTCTTTACACATCGCTCCTATACATGTCTTTACACATCGCTCCTATAAATATCTTTACACATCGCTCCTATACATGTCTTTACACATCGCTCCTATACATGTCTTTACACATCGCTCCTATAAATATCTTTACACATCGCTCCTATACATGTCTTTACACATCGCTCCTATAAATATCTTTACACCTATACATATCTTTACACACGCTATACATGTCTTTACACACGCTCCTATAAATATCTTTACACATCGCTCCTATAAATATCTTTACACATCGCTCCTAAACATGTCTTTACACATCGCTCCTATAAATGTCTTTACACATCGCTCCTATACATGTCTTTACACATCGCTCCTATAAATGTCTTTACACATCGCTCCTATACATGTCTTTACACATCGCTCCTATACATGTCTTTACACATCGCTATAAATATAAATATCTTTACACATCTTTACACATCGCTCCTATACATGTCTTTACACATCGCTCCTATACATGTCTTTACACATCGCTCCTATACATGTCTTTACACATCGCTCCTATACATGTCTTTACACATCGCTCCTATAAATATCTTTACACATCGCTCCTATACATGTCTTTACACATCGCTCCTATACATATCTTTACACATCGCTCCTATACATGTCTTTACACATCGCTCCTATACATGTCTTTACACATCGCTCCTATAAATATCTTTACACATCGCTCCTATACATATCTTTACACATCGCTCCTATACATATCTTTACACATCGCTCCTATACATATCTTTACACATCGCTCCTATAAATATCTTTACACATCGCTCCTATACATATCTTTATCGCTCCTATAAATATCTTTACACATCGCTCCTATAAATGTCTTTACACATCGCTCCTATACATGTCTTTACACATCGCTCCTATACATGTCTTTACACATCGCTCCTATACATGTCTTTACACATCGCTCCTATACATATCTTTACACATCGCTCCTATACATGTCTTTACACATCGCTCCTATACATATCTTTACACATCGCTCCTATAAATATCTTTACACATCGCTCCTATACATGTCTTTACACATCGCTCCTATACATGTCTTTACACATCGCTCCTATACATGTCTTTACACATCGCTCCTATACATGTCTTTACACATCGCTCCTATACATGTCTTTACACATCGCTCCTATACATGTCTTTACACATCGCTCCTATAAATATCTTTACACATCGCTCCTATACATGTCTTTACACATCGCTCCTATAAATGTCTTTACACATCGCTCCTATAAATGTCTTTACACATCGCTCCTATACATGTCTTTACACATCGCTCCTATAAATATCTTTACACATCGCTCCTATACATGTCTTTACACATCGCTCCTATAAATGTCTTTACTTTACATGTCTTTACTCCTCCTATACATGTCTTTACACATCGCTCCTATACATGTCTTTACACATCGCTCCTATAAATATCTTTACACATCGCTCCTATACATGTCTTTACACATCGCTCCTATACATGTCTTTACACATCGCTCCTATACATGTCTTTACACATCGCTCCTATACATGTCTTTACACATCGCTCCTATACATGTCTTTACACATCGCTCCTATACATATCTTTACACATCGCTCCTATACATGTCTTTACACATCGCTCCTATACATGTCTTTACACATCGCTCCTATAAATATCTTTACACATCGCTCCTATACATGTCTTTACACATCGCTCCTATAAATATCTTTACACATCGCTCCTATACATGTCTTTACACATAAATGTCTCCTATACATATCTTTACACATCGCTCCTATAAATATCTTTACACATATCTTTACACATCGCTCCTATACATGTCTTTACACATCGCTCCTATAAATGTCTTTACACATCGCTCCTATACATATCTTTACACATCGCTCCTATACATGTCTTTACACATCGCTCCTATACATGTCTTTACACATCGCTCCTATACATGTCTTTACACATCGCTCCTATACATATCTTTACACATCGCTCCTATACATATCTTTACACATCGCTCCTATACATATCTTTACACATCGCTCCTATACATATCTTTACACATCGCTCCTATACATGTCTTTACACATCGCTCCTATACATATCTTTACAAATCGCTCCTATAAATATCTTTACACATCGCTCCTATACATGTCCTATACATGTCTTTACACATCGCTCCTATAAATGTCTTTACACATCGCTCCTATACATGTCTTTACACATCGCTCCTATACATGTCTTTACACATCGCTCCTATACATGTCTTTACACATCGCTCCTATACATGTCTTTACACATCGCTCCTATAAATATCTTTACACATCGCTCCTATACATGTCTTTACACATCGCTCCTATACATGTCTTTACACATCGCTCCTATACATGTCTTTACACATCGCTCCTATACATGTCTTTACACATCGCTCCTATAAATATCTTTACACATCGCTCCTATACATGTCTTTACACATCGCTCCTATAAATATCTTTACACATCGCTCCTATACATGTCTTTACACATCGCTCCTATACATGTCTTTACACATCGCTCCTATAAATATCTTTACACATCGCTCCTATAAATATCTTTACACATCGCTCCTATAAATATCTTTACACATCGCTCCTATAAATATCTTTACACATCGCTCCTATAAATGTCTTTACACATCGCTCCTATAAATGTCTTTACACATCGCTCCTATACATGTCTTTACACATCGCTCCTATACATATCTTTACACATCGCTCCTATAAATGTCTTTACACATCGCTCCTATAAATATCTTTACACATCGCTCCTATAAATGTCTTTACACATCGCTCCTATACATGTCTTTACACATCGCTCCTATAAATGTCTTTACACATCGCTCCTATACATGTCTTTACACATCGCTCCTATAAATATCTTTACACATCGCTCCTATAAATATCTTTACACATCGCTCCTATAAATATCTTTACACATCGCTCCTATAAATATCTTTACACATTGCTCTCATAAATGTCTTCAGAACATCATCCTCACACAAAATTAAAAGATCAAGGAAACTGATTTGACATGTGTCCGATTGCATAGTGAACCTCAGCTGCTCAGCACTGGCTTGTCCAGGGAGGGTGTGTCAAGCTGTTGGATTGGGGTGGGAGGCAGTTGGGAGGCAGCTTCAGAGATATGGGGAGCTTATTTCATTCACTAGACAGTAAACTTAGTCCTAAAACAATAGAGCATTTTAATGACTTCTAAGAGGATTCATCATACATTCAGATGTCATTCTTGTTGTTAAGACCAATGATTAGAAATAATACGAGTGAAACGACCCTGTTCTCTAAACTCAAATATCTAGTATCCGAAACTCAAATATTTGACAGGTGTGAAAGATAAGCAATTTACATTGAGGAAGTAACTTAATAACAATTATAACTTCTAATACGATGATGAAATCTGCTCTTCGGAGAGGCGGCCAGAGGCGAAGTGTCGACAGTGTCTGAGAGCCTTGCTCTTCCTCCTCCAAAGGTCTGGACACAATCAGCAGCGTGATTGAGATATTAAGTCATTTTCTCTAAAACAATAGCCAGTATGGGGTAATTGGCAACTGTGTGTCCTTCCCACTTATCTCCAGAGCTATATGAGAGAGACCGAGAGAGAGAGAGAGAGAGAGAGAGAGAGAGAGAGAGAGAGAGAGAGAGAGAGAGAGAGAGAGAGAGAGAGAGAGAGAGAGAGAGAGAGAGAGAGAGAGAGAGAGAGAGAGAGAGAGAGAGAGAGAGAGAGATTCCGTCCCCACATCTGCTTTACATTTTCAGTAATTGCCATTTTTCAAGTTACAGTCATCTGTTATTGTTAGGGTTGAAGATGTCAATCACACAAATAGTGAAGCGGAGAAACTACCGTTACCCAACAATGACGAGCAAGACATCCCTGGCACAGGACAGGTGGATTGGTCTTTTCATTAGGATGTTGAAGTACAGTGGCGTGGTATCAACGACAGGCTGTGTCCCAATGCTCCCTAATGGCTCACTGACTTATTGCCATCTTATTTCAATCATATTGCTTTTACCTATCAAGTCTCCTTAAGATTATAGGTCAAGTCTGCACCCAGCGAATCATATTTGGAATGGGACGTCATCATGACATCATTTTGTTATTTTGAACTGGTTTTCTGGTTTTGGCCAACATGAAAGACATCGCTATGGTGGAAGAACTCCACACGCAATCGATTTACACAGTGGATACTGGCAAATTGAGAGGGACAGTACTTACTATGTATCTGAAGCCATTCGATCTCGATCTGCCCATTAATGAGATCCCAACCAGGTAAAGATATGTTTGTATGAGGACATCTGTAGACCTCATATTTTGGTTGTTATCTGGTCCGAAAAGCAGAATCCGATCTTTGTCAGCCTTCCTACACGCATCAGTCTCCAGGGTCCATAGTGTCGCGTTACTAGAATTAGAATTGCTTGAGACTTTGTGCCTGGAATGGTTGTTACATAGGTAGGGGTCCTGTGTGGCTCATTTGGTAGAGCAAGGTGCTTGCAACGCTAAAGTTGTGTGTTTGATTCCTACAGGGGACCAGTGTGGAAAATGTATTCCCTCACTACACGTCTGCTAAATAAGTTAAATGTCATGTGACTATAGCTAAATTCCATTTGTCGCTGTCAGTGATACTGAAACAAAGGGTGTTTGGATGATAGGGTGCAAAGCCTGCTGGAGGAGGAAGTTTAAATCATGAAACCCAAACCGTCTACGGAGGCTAATCTATGCCTCAAAATTCTGGAACTTATTTTGTGTAGTTCTACATAACGTAGTTCAGCTCAGATGACAGGGACTAATGAATTACAGATATTGATTCTGCGCTGTATTAACACACCTAGGATTTGTTTTCTACATAGGGTGTTTTGTTTCACACACACACAAAAAAAAAATGGAAAATGCATATTTCCATTTACTAGGCCTTCAACACGTGGTATTAACTACATAACCTACCAGCAAACCGGGAACATTCCCAGGATATTAGCTAATATTCCCATTAAGGTCTAGTAATGGTTTTTATCAAACATTAAAACTATGTGTTACTCATCCATTTTATCTGATCTGTCGGTGGCTACCTACACTAGTAGAGAAACACATGTCAAGTGTTCTCTCTCTCTCTATCTGGTTAGTCGGTGGCTACCTACACTAGTAGAGAAACACATGTCAAGTGTTCTCTCTCTATCTGGTTAGTCGGTGGCTACCTACACTCAAGTGTTCCTCTCTCTATCTCTCTATCTGGTTAGGTGGCTACCTACACTAGTAGAGAAACACATGTCAAGTGTTCTCTCTCTCTATCTGGTGGCTACCTACACTAGTAGAGAAACACATGTCAAGTGTTCTCTCTCTATCTGGTTAGTCGGTGGCTACCTACACTAGTAGAGAAACACATGTCAAGTGTTCTCTCTCTCTATCTGGTTAGTCGGTGGCTACCTACACTAGTAGAGAAACACATGTCAAGTGTTCTCTCTCTCTCTATCTGGTTAGTCTGTGGCTACCTACACTAGTAGAGAAACACATGTCAAGTGTTCTCTCTCTCTATCTGGTTAGTCGGTGGCTACCTACACTAGTAGAGAAACACATGTCAAGTGTTCTCTCTCTCTATCTGGTTAGTTGGTGGCTACCTACAGAGAAACACATGTCAGTAGAGAAACACATGTCAAGTGTTCTCTCTCTCTATCTGGTTAGTTGGTGGCTACCTACACTAGTAGAGAAACACATGTCAAGTGTTCTCTCTCTATCTGGTTAGTTGGTGGCTACCTACACTAGTAGAGAAACACATGTCAAGTGTTCTCTCTCTCTATCTGGTTAGTTGGTGGCTACCTACACTAGTAGAGAAACACATGTCAAGTGTTCTCTCTCTATCTGGTTAGTTGGTGGCTACCTACACTAGTAGAGAAACACATGTCAAGTGTTCTCTCTCTATCTGGTTAGTTGGTGGCTACCTACACTAGTAGAGAAACACATGTCAAGTAGAGAAACACATGTCAAGTGTTCTCTCTCTCTATCTGGTTAGTTGGTGGCTACCTACACTAGTAGAGAAACACATGTCAAGTGTTCTCTCTCTCTATCTGGTTAGTTGGTGGCTACCTACACTAGTAGAGAAACACATGTCAAGTGTTCTCTCTCTATCTGGTTAGTCGGTGGCTACCTACACTAGTAGAGAAACACATGTCAAGTGTTCTCTCTCTCTATCTGGTTAGTTGGTGGCTACCTACACTAGTAGAGAAACACATGTCAAGTGTTCTCTCTCTCTATCTGGTTAGTCGGTGGCTACCTACACTAGTAGAGAAACACATGTCAAGTGTTCTCTCTCTCTATCTGGTTAGTCTGTGGCTACCTACACTAGTAGAGAAACACATGTCAAGTGTTCTCTCTCTATCTGGTTAGTCGGTGGCTACCTACACTGTTCTCAGTCTGGTTAGTCGGTGGCTAGTAGAAAACACATGTCAAGTGTTCTCACTCTCTCTATCTGGTTAGTCGGTGGCTACCTACACTAGTAGAGAAACACATGTCAAGTGTTCTCTCTCTCTATCTGGTTAGTCGGTGGCTACAAGTGTTCTCTCACTGGTTAGTAGAGAAACACATGTCAAGTGTTCTCTCTCTCTATCTGGTTAGTCTCACTCTCTATCTGGTTAGTGGCTACCTACACTAGTAGAGAAACACATGTCAAGTGTTCTCTCTCTATCTGGTTAGTTGGTGGCTACCTACACTAGTAGAGAAACACATGTCAAGTGTTCTCTCTCTATCTGGTTAGTTGGTGGCTACCACTAGTAGAGAAACACATGTCAGTAGAGAAACACATGTCAAGTGTTCTCTCTCTCTATCTGGTTAGTCGGTGGCTACCTACACTAGTAGAGAAACACATGTCAAGTGTTCTCTCTCTCTATCTGGTTAGTCGGTGGCTACCTACACTAGTAGAGAAACACATGTCAAGTGTTCTCTCTCTCTATCTGGTTAGTCGGTGGCTACCTACACTAGTAGAGAAACACATGTCAAGTGTTCTCTCTCTCTATCTGGTTAGTTGGTGGCTACCTACACTAGTAGAGAAACACATGTCAAGTGTTCTCTCTCTCTATCTGGTTAGTTGGTGGCTACCTACACTAGTAGAGAAACACATGTCAAGTGTTCTCTCTCTCTATCTGGTTAGTCGGTGGCTACCTACACTAGTAGAGAAACACATGTCAAGTGTTCTCTCTCTCTATCTGGTTAGTCGGTGGCTACCTACACTAGTAGAGAAACACATGTCAAGTGTTCTCTCTCTCTATCTGGTTAGTTGGTGGCTACCTACACTAGTAGAGAAACACATGTCAAGTGTTCTCTCTCTCTATCTGGTTAGTCGGTGGCTACCTACACTAGTAGAGAAACACATGTCAAGTGTTCTCTCTCTATCTGGTTAGTCGGTGGCTACCTACACTAGTAGAGAAACACATGTCAAGTGTTCTCTCTCTCTATCTGGTTAGTTGGTGGCTACCTACACTAGTAGAGAAACACATGTCAAGTGTTCTCTCTCTCTATCTGGTTAGTCGGTGGCTACCTACACTAGTAGAGAAACACATGTCAAGTGTTCTCTCTCTATCTGGTTAGTCGGTGGCTACCTACACTAGTAGAGAAACACATGTCAAGTGTTCTCTCTCTCTATCTGGTTAGTTGGTGGCTACCTACACTAGTAGAGAAACACATGTCAAGTGTTCTCTCTCTCTATCTGGTTAGTTGGTGGCTACCTACACTGTCAGTGTTCTCTCTCTCTAGAGAAACACATGTCAAGTGTTCTCTCTCTCTATCTGGTTAGTCGGTGGCTACCTACACTGGTTAGTAGTGGCTAGTAGAACACATGTCAAGTGTTCTCTCTCTCTATCTGGTTAGTCGGTGGCTACCTACACTAGTAGAGAAACACATGTCACATGTCAAGTGTTCTCTCTCTCTATCTGGTTAGTTGGTGGCTACCTACACTAGTAGAGAAACACATGTCAAGTGTTCTCACTCTCTATCTGGTTAGTCGGTGGCTACCTACACTAGTAGAGAAACACATGTCAAGTGTTCTCACTCTCTATCTGGTTAGTCGGTTCCTCACTAGTAGAGAAACACATGTCAAGTGTTCTCTCTCTATCTGGTTAGTCGGTGGTTAGTCTGGTGGCTACCTACACTAGTAGAGAAACACATGTCAAGTGTTCTCTCTCTCTATCTGGTTAGTCGGTGGCTACCTACACTAGTAGAGAAACACATGTCAAGTGTTCTCTCTCTCTATCTGGTTAGTCTGTGGCTACCTACACTAGTAGAGAAACACATGTCAAGTGTTCTCTCTCTATCTGGTTAGTCGGTGGCTACCTACACTAGTAGAGAAACACATGTCAAGTGTTCTCTCTCTCTGGTTAGTTGGTGGCTATCTGGTTAGTCTGGTGGCTACCTACACTAGTAGAGAAACACATGTCAAGTGTTCTCACTCTCTATCTGGTTAGTCGGTGGCTACCTACACTAGTAGAGAAACACATGTCAAGTGTTCTCTCTCTCTATCTGGTTAGTTGGTGGCTACCTACACTAGTAGAGAAACACATGTCAAGTGTTCTCTCTCTCTGGTTATCTGGTTAGTTGGTGGCTACCTACACTAGTAGAGAAACACATGTCAAGTGTTCTCTCTCTCTCTATCTGGTTAGTTGGTGGCTACTGGTTAGTCTGGCTACACTAGTAGAGAAACACATGTCAAGTGTTCTCTCTCTCTCTGGTTAGTCTGGCTACCTACACTAGTAGAGAAACACATGTCAAGTGTTCTCTCTCTCTATCTGGTTAGTTGGTGGCTACCTACACTAGTAGAGAAACACATGTCAAGTGTTCTCTCTCTCTATCTGGTTAGTTGTGGCTACCTACACTAGTAGAGAAACACATGTCAAGTGTTCTCTCTCTCTATCTGGTTAGTTGGTGGCTACCTACACTAGTAGAGAAACACATGTCAAGTGTTCTCTCTATCTGGTTAGTCGGTGGCTACCTCTATCTGGTTTCTCACTCTCTATCTGGTTAGTTGGTGGCTACCTACACTAGTAGAGAAACACATGTCAAGTGTTCTCTCTCTCTCTATCTGGTTAGTTGGTGGCTACCTACACTAGTAGAGAAACACATGTCAAGTGTTCTCTCTCTATCTGGTTAGTCGGTGGCTACCTACACTAGTAGAGAAACACATGTCAAGTGTTCTCTCTCTCTATCTGGTTAGTCGGTGGCTACCTACACTAGTAGAGAAACACATGTCAAGTGTTCTCTCTCTATCTGGTTAGTCGGTGGCTACCTACACTAGTAGAGAAACACATGTCAAGTGTTCTCTCTCTATCTGGTTAGTCGGTGGCTACCTACACTAGTAGAGAAACACATGTCAAGTGTTCTCTCTCTCTATCTGGTTAGTCGGTGGCTACCTACACTAGTAGAGAAACACATGTCAAGTGTTCTCTCTCTCTATCTGGTTAGTCGGTGGCTACCTACACTAGTAGAGAAACACATGTCAAGTGTTCTCTTGCCAAGTTGTTAGTGGTTACGAACTGAAAAGAACCCCAAGGATTCACATCTCAAAATATACGGCTAAATGTCATTACAAGTACAATTACCAGTCTTTTCACTTAACAAGAGCGGAAGGAGGGGAGAGAGATTTATCGCATTGGAATCCACCCCAGATACCCCATCTGGAACTCGAATGTCTGAGTGACACTACTGTGCTGACCTGAACCGTACTGTGCTGGCCATGATATATAGTAACTACGGTGGATGCACACCAAGGCCAGCCAACTATGGCTCGGCTCGGGCCTATAGTTGTGAATCATCCTTAAATTTCCCCATCGGCTGGTCACCTATGGGAGGTGTCATTTTGCATCATAATCCCATGTGTACTAGGTGTAAATACTAGGACATACATGTTACCTACACTGTGCAACTGGTTCTTGTGTTCATCTTTCAGACTCCGCCTTTGGCCCACAGTACTACCCAATAGAACCTAGCAGGAAACCACCCTCTTGGTACTCGCTCTAAATGAACCTGCTCCCTTCTGCAGAAACAATTAAAAAGTCTCCAGGAGACATGATTAGGCAGATTTGTGTACCGCTCAGTGAGAATACCATCATGCAACATTGGTCCAATTCTCCTGCAGTGGAGTCCACTGCACAGGGGTTTCTGCTAGGTGTCTGTGGCCTGGGGACCATAGTTCCCTAGTAACCCCCCCAATGCATTTTTAGGCCTATGTGATGCATTTGAGCACCTAACCATTTGATTTAAATCAAATGGGGGGGGGGGGGGACTATTCATTGTACTTATATTGTTGTATTGATCAGTATATTTGGAGGTTTTTCTTTTAGCTTTCCATAAATGTATTGGATTTCTCCTGCATACGCTTTTATCCAGAGAGCGACTTACAGGCTCAGCAAAGGTTACTTGCTTTGCTCAAGGGCACATCGACAGATTTTTTGAGTCATAGGAGTCAGTGACTCGAAACTAGTGACCTTTTCGGTTACAGGCTCAACGCTTTTAAAGGCTACCTGCCACCCAGGATCTCTCTTTGATTTGTCCCGCTTGATTCCCGCTGTGCCCCGTAGCAGTCCTCAGTGGTTGCTCTAGCGCTCTCCCCGTAAACACCACCATCTGTGGGCTAACAACAGACCCTACTGGGATGGGAGGGCCGGCCGTTTTCTCTACAGTGGCGAGAGAATGCATGCAGCTGGCCAGCACATTTTGGACATCATTTGTAAATGATTTCAAAATCTATTTATCTATTCCGAGGAGAGCGATTGGAATCTCCATCTGCATTTTTTTTTTCTTGGTACGTAATCGTTTCCATGTTGCATGGAAGAGATTGGAGGAGGTGGGGGGTGGTGGAACTCCTGTCATAAACAATGTTCTATCACCACTGTTAACCATCATCAAATTGTTTAAGGCACTACAGGCCTATCATGGTGAATTATTGCGTTGAATGTATATGACAGGTTCCATGAAAGTGCAGACCCTGGTCTAAATCTAAGAAACAGCAGGCAGGTCCACGGGTGTATTCGAGTGGGGGGCTAAGATACTACGGTGGAGATTTGACAAAATGTGATCTCATTCCATGGCAAGGACTTGAGGTTCCCCATTTACCTACAACCCACTAGTAGTATTGTAGCTATAACCAAGCCTGTCCCCAACCCACTTGAATTGAATATGATTGAATATGTCCGTTAACACACCAGCCAGGTGGTCTGCTCTGAGGATGCGGCTGGGGATGATGGCGCAGAACACAACATCAAATCACATGTTATTTGTCACATGCTTCGTAAACAACAGGTGTAGACTAAAAGTGAAATGATTCCTTACGGGCCCTTTCCAACAATGCAGAGAGACAAATAGAAAAATATTTAGACTGACGAGTTTCAGAAGAAAGTTCTTTGTTTCTGGCCATTTTTAGCCTGTAATCGAAACCAACAAAAGCTGATACTCCAGACACTCAACTCGTCTAAAGAAGGCCAGTTTTATTGCTTCTTTAATCAGAACAACAGTTTTCAGCTTTGCTAACATAATTGCAAAAGGGTTTTCTAATGATCAATTAGCCTTTTAAAATTATAAACTTGGATTAGTTAACTCAACGTGCCATTGGAACACAGGAGTGATGGTTGCTGATAATGGGCCTCTTTACGTCTATGTAGATATTCCATTTAAAAAATCATCAGTTTCTAGCTCCAATAGTCATTTACAACCTTAATATCCACACTGTATTTCTGATCAATGTGATGTTATTTTAATCGACAAAAAAACATGCTTTTCTTTCAAAAACAAGGACATTTCTAAGTGATCCCAAACATTTGAACAGTAGTGTATGTACATACAGTATAGGTAGGGGTAAAGTGACTAGACAACAGGATAGATAATAAGCAGCAGCAGCAGCGTATGTGATGAGTCAAAAGAGTTAGTGCAAAGGAGCAGATAGTGCAAGTAGCTATTTCATTAACTACTTAGCAGCTTGGCTTGGGGGAAGAAGCTGTCCAGGGCCCATTTTGTTCCAGACTTGGTGCATTGGTAAAGAGTGCCGTGCGGTAGTAGAGAGTATAGTCTATGACTTGGGAGTATTTGGCCATTTTTAGGGCATTCCTCTGACACGGCCTGGTACAGAGGTCCTGGATGGCAGGGAGCTTGGCCCCAGTGATGTACTGTGTCGTACGCACTACCCACTAGCACCTTCCGGTCGGATGGCAAGCAGTTGGTGATGCAGCCAGTCAAGATGCTCTCAATGGTGCGGCTGTAGAACGTTTTTACGATCTGATGGCCAATGCCAAACCTTTTCAGCCTTTCTGACGTTGAGGGAAAGGTTGTTGACCTGGCACCACACTGACAGTTCACTGACCTCCTCGCTGAAGGCTGTCTCATCGTTGTTGGTAATGGTGGCCACACAGTCGTGGGTGAACAGGGAGTACAGGGGGGGGGGGAGTGGCCCCCGTGTTGACGGTCAGCGTGGTGGACGTGTTGTTGCCTCCTGGGGGCGGCCTGTCAGGATGTCCAGAATCCAGTTGCAGAGGGAGGTTTTCTGTCCCAGGGTCCTGAGCTTGGAGGGTGCTATGGTGTTATGCCAATTGAAGTGGGTCCAGGGTTTGATGTGAGTGCTAAGGGGCAATAGTAATTTAGACATGTTACCTTGGCATTCTTGGGCACAGTTTGGAACATGTACATTGCCTTCACAAAGTATTCACTTCACTTCTTCCACATTTTCTTGTTTTACCGCCTGAATTTAAAATGGATTAAATTGAGATGTTTTTGTCACTGGCCTAGACACAATACCACGTAATGTCAAAGTAGAATATTCATTAGTTTTTATTTTTACAAATTAACCAAATATTAAAAGTATTCAACCCCTTTGTTATGGCAAGCCTACATATGTTCAGGAGTACACATTTGCTTAACAAATCACATAATAAGTTTCACTCTGTGTTCAATAATAGTAGTTAACATGATTTCTGAAGGACTACCTCATCTTTGTACCCCACACATTATCTGTAAGGTCTGTAAGGTCCCTCAAACGAGTAATTGATTTCAAACACAGAAAGACCAGGGATGTTTTCCAATGCCTCGCAAAGAAAGGCAGCTATTGGTAGATGGGTAAAACATTTAAAAGCAGACATGAAATATCCTTTGAGCATGGTGAAGTTATCAATTACACTTTGGATTGTGTACACTCAGTCACTACAAAGATACAGGTATCCTTCCTAACTCAGATCCCGGAGAGGAAGGCCAATAGTGACATTAAAACAGTTACAGAGTTTAATGGCTGTGATAAGAGAAAACTGAGGTTGGATCATCAACACTGTAGTTACTCCACAATACTAACTTAAATGAAAGAGTGGAAAAAAGAATGCCTGTACTGTACAGAAATATTCCAAAACCTGCATCCTGTTTGCAACAAGGTACTAAAGTAATACTGCAAAAAAATGTGACAAAGCAATTCACTTTTTGTCTTGAATACAAGATTTTGGGCAAATCCAATACAACATTACTGAGTACCACTCTCCATATTTTCAATTACAATGCTGGCTGCATCATGTTTTGGGTATGCTTGTAATCATTAAAGACTGTGGAAGTTTTTCAGGATGAAAAATCAACCAATTTGACAGAGCTTGAAGAATTAAAAAAATAATATTGGCAAATATTGTACAATCCATGCGTGCAAAGTTCTTAAAGACCCAGAAAGACTCACTGCTGTAATAGCTGTCAAAGGTGGTTCTAACATGTATTGACTCAGGAGAGTTGGTATACATACTACGTACGGTCACTATGGGGATGACGTAGTCAATGCACTTATTAATGAAGCTGGTGACTGATGTGGTAAACTCCTCAATGTTATCGATGAATCCCGGAACATATTCCAGTCTGTGAAACAGTCCTATAGCTTAGCATCCCCTTCATCGGACCACTTCCGTACTGAGCGCGTCACTGGTACCTCCTGTTTTAAGTTTTTGCTTGTAAGCAGGATTGAGGAGGATAGAGTTTTCAGGCATCATAAGGCTCGACACCAGGAGACTGAAAGACGATGCATCTTGAAGTATGGAATGCTGACCGGTGAATTGTTTTGGGACTGTATCGAAAGTGGAAAATGCCCCTTCAAGTATGCAAGTAGTGCTGGTTAGGAATTGTTGTGAAAAATGTATGCACCCATGACTAAGTCACTTTGGATAAAAGTGTCTACTATACAGTATACATTTAAATATAATTTATTCAGCTATATATGTCCACGCTTTTTTTTTACTGAGCAATTTGGGTGTGCAACCGAAAAACCTTCCTAATATAAACTTCTGCACTTTTTTGTCCGGTTGCGATGTTGCCAAGCTATCATTTCTAAGATTTATGTCACGACCTTGAAAACAGAGCCATTGAAAGAAAGAAAGAAAGAAAGAAAGAAAGAAAGAAAGAAAGAAAGAAAGAAATGCGATTCTGAAACAAGCAAAGTTTGACAGTGCGATGGAAGCCAACACCTGAATCAGTGCCATATCAGGGGAGCAGTCCCTTGTGGAGCAGAGCTGATGGGAAATGCTCAATCTGCCTATCACAGGTGGCAATGACATCATACTTAAAGTGGTTATACAACAAACATGTCTCAAAAATATTACTTCAAACGTAGATTTTGGATTGATTTTAGGTACAGTACGGATAAACAAAAGATCATTCTGCTTTGATCAAAAACCTTAACGTCTGAGCGAAAACAGAGAATCAGATTTTTTTTTAATCAAAAGAGCATGAAGATCAAAGATTTGATTGAGCGATTTAAAAAAATGACTCAATTTGGAGGAAGCTTTTCAGCACTAATAGGAACAACTTGTGTTTGACCCACCACATCCCTTTGAAGTCTGTTATTGATTCAGTCTCTGAACAGTAGCCTACACAAACAAAACAGCCTCTAAAAGCATTAGGAACTGTCCATTTCTAACCCTTTGATCTTTGAAACCTTATGATTAAAGGAAGTTTGGATGCTCGAGTTGTATCACCACAAGTCTCACTTCTGGTTAAGAGTGGTAATGTTTTTAAGACCTCTTTATAGCATAATAGACTTACAGTAGGCGTGCTTAAGAGTGGTAATGTTAAGAACTCTTTATAGCACGGTAGACTTACAGTAGGCGTGCTTAAGAGTGGTAATGTTTTTAAGAACTCTTTATAGCATAATAGACTTACAGTAGGCGTCCTTAAGAGTGGTAATGTTTTTAAGAACTCTTTATAGCACGGTAGACTTACAGTAGGCGTGCTTAAGAGTGGTAATGTTTTTAAGAACTCTTAATAGCATGGTAGACTTACAGTAGGCGTGCTTAAGAGTGGTAATGTTTTTAAGAACTCTTTATAGCACGGTAGACTTACAGTAGGCGTGCTTAAGAGTGGTAATGTTTTTAAGAACTCTTTATAGCATGGTAGACTTACAGTAGGCGTGCTTAAGAGTGGTAATGTTTTTAAGAACTCTTTATAGCACGGTAGACTTACAGTAGGCGTGCTTAAGAGTGGTAATGTTTTTAAGAACTCTTTATAGCACGGTAGACTTACAGTAGGCGTGCTTAAGAGTGGTAATGTTTTTAAGAACTCTTTATAGCATGGTAGACTTACAGTAGGCGTGCTTAAGAGTGGTAATGTTTTTAAGAACTCTTTATAGCACGGTAGACTTACAGTGCTTAAGGCGTTTTTAAGAACTCTTTATAGCATAATAGACTTACAGTAGGCGTGCTTAAGAGTGGTAATGTTTTTAAGAACTCTTTATAGCATGGACTTACAGTAGGCGTTTTGGTAATGTTTTTAAGAACTCTTTATAGAACTCTTTATAGCATGGTAGACTTACAGTAGGCGTGCTTAAGAGTGGTAATGTTTTTAAGAACTCTTTATAGCATGGTAGACTTACAGTAGGCGTGCTTAAGAGTGGTAATGTTTTTAAGAACTCTTTATAGCATGGTAGACTTACAGTAGGCGTGCTTAAGAGTGGTAATGTTAAGAACTCTTTATAGCATGGTAGACTTACAGTAGGCGTGCTTAAGAGTGGTAATGTTTTTAAGAACTCTTTATAGCACGGTAGACTTACAGTAGGCGTGCTTAAGAGTGGTAATGTTTTTAAGAACTCTTTATAGCATAATAGACTTACAGTAGGCGTGCTTAAGAGTGGTAATGTTTTTAAGACCTCTTTATAGCATAATAGACTTACAGTAGGCGTGCTTAAGAGTGGTAATGTTTTTAAGAACTCTTTATAGCACGGTAGACTTACAGTAGGCGTGCTTAAGAGTGGTAATGTTTTTAAGAACTCTTTATAGCATGGTAGACTTACAGTAGGCGTGCTTAAGAGTGGTAATGTTTTTAAGAACTCTTTATAGCATGGTAGACTTACAGTAGGCGTGCTTAAGAGTGGTCATGTTTTTAAGAACTCTTTATAGCATAATAGACTTACAGTAGGCGTGCTTAAGAGTGGTAATGTTAAGAACTCTTTATAGCATGGTAGACTTACAGTAGGCGTGCTTAAGAGTGGTAATGTTTTTAAGAACTCTTTATAGCATGGTAGACTTACAGTAGGCGTGCTTAAGAGTGGTCATGTTTTTAAGAACTCTTTATAGCATAATAGACTTACAGTAGGTGTGCTTAAGAGTGGTAATGTTTTTAAGAACTCTTTATAGCATAATAGACTTACAGTAGGCGTGCTTAAGAGTGGTAATGGTAAGAACTCTTTATAGCATGGTAGACTTACAGTAGGCGTGCTTAAGAGTGGTAATGTTTTTAAGAACTCTTTATAGCACGGTGGACTTACAGTAGGCGTCCTTAAGAGTGGTAATGTTTTTAAGAACTCTTTATAGCAGGGTAGACTTAGGCGTGCATGTTATGTAATATAACACATGTGCATGTTATACTCATCAATCAGTCAAGAAGATGTCCCACTGTAACTCCAGTAAGAGGAACATCTTAAGAAATACCTGTTCTACTAGATAATTATGCTACACTGAGACAACAGCTTGTGGTGGAATGAGAGTGGAATCGGTAAGTATTCCCTTTACATGTCACATTTCACTCTTTGGGCCATGTCATAACATAATATAAAGTCAAACACACTCCATAAATCTCCATTCATACTCACAAATAGTGTTAATTGGCTAAAATGCTGCCTCTTTATTGGAGTAAAATAGTTACAAATAGCTGTTGTTTTATACAATGGTCTATCCAAACATCAATTTGTGATCTGCAGGTGGTTTGAATTGTAACATAATCTGTCAATTTCTGGCATGAGTTTATTGCGTTGGGCATTAGAACTGGTTCTATAAAAATATTAAATTTCCATTATTTTCTCCCAATACATTTGTGCAAATTATAGGTGTTGAAAGCTTATTATATCCTTAGTTATGTGGAGCTTTTGCAGCCACCTGGAGTGAATAGACACAGAGCAATACTTTCATTTACAATTACTTATAGAGAATTAGAGTGGGCTAAAATCTCAAAGACCACCCCCGACTTTTAAAGCAAACCATATGTCCAAGCACCTTAACATAAAGGAAAGCATTTTTCAATCTGTTTCACCGACTGTTCAGACACATTTCTTACCACTTTTCATTTTCAGAGCTGTGATTTGGAACTGTTGCAATGTTACTTGAGCTAAGCTGTGTGGTTTTCCATTCGAGGTCTGTGTGACTAAATAGGGTTTGACCCCAGGTCTCTGCATGCCATCAGACTGTTACAGATATATTGTTATACAGTCTATGCAGTGTTAGCCCTCTGAGCTAAAGCCTAGGCAGGGAGCTAACACAAGAAGATTGAGGTGGAACTACTCATTTATATTGTATTGCCAAGCACTCCAGAATGTGTGTAGTCATAGTTTGACATGCTTTACCGTAACATTCAACAAATAAATTATTTGGCAGCCCTTGTTTTCACCTGATCTCTTAACAAGAAGGGGGAACGTTTTGAAAACTCCAGTAAAGGCCCGAATTAGGAAACTCCAGTAAAGGCCCGAATTAAGAAACTCCAGCATATGATCCAGAAAATAAATCCAGCAATGTTTCCTTAACCTCACAATGAACAACATCACAACACAAATACTGGAGCACATAAACCCAAGTAATGTTGTTATCTCCAGTCAGTCATAAAGCTATAACACTAATAGTGGGTGAAATGTTTTGGACCATGGCTAATGGTGGGTGAAATGTCTTAGACCTCGCCTAATGATTTGATTTGTTTTATTAGGATCCCCTTTCCCCGACGCTAACGGCGACAGCTAGTCTTACTGGGGTTAATGGTGGGTGCAATGTCTTGGACAACGCCGGGGCATATCGCACAAGGGAAAAAAATCATAACTGCTTGGCTCCTGAATACATATTGGCGGTATATTTAGGCCGTCTAGTTACATCTGCTTGTTTGTTCTGATTCCTTGGCCAGTCTGAGAATTCTAGGGATGCACACTGATTTGGCCGGTCCACCAACGGAGCAGTCCCCGGAGGCTGGCCGATCAAATCTGGAATTCTTATATTCCTGGTCTCATTTCTAGCGCTCCTCCGAACTTGTGTGTTATTCCCAAAAGGGGTTTCTCTGTTGGTTTACGTAAGATCTCCAAATATGTTCCACATTTCACAAGACAGTAGTCTGGCCTGGTTAGTGCAGTCAGGGTGGAGGGGGAACTGAAGCATGCCAACAGAACACTTACTTCTCGTTGATAACACCCACAGAAATGGATTCCCAGCGCTATAGCGTTTTTATTATTTAATCAGGGTGTGGTGCAAGAAGGCAAGCGATACAATGACTGAATTAAATACTCAATTCTAGTTGTGTTTAGGGTTCAAACCCAGTGCATCAGAAGTGCTGATTAGCCTGCTAAACCAAAGCCAAGGCCTTTTCTTAGGGAATCAATACAACCCTTCAGGTCTCACACAAGGTTACTCATCACGTGTGATTGGTCACCGAGCCACCTCCATTACACAAGCAGAACACTGACCTGGTCCTAGCATGTTTTTTTTTCTTGAATAGGGCCATGTGAATATGTAACCTTGGTTGCATTCTGCAGTGAACCAGAAGCACAGTGACTTGATCTCTGAGCGGCATCAATCCCAGCAAACTGACATCAGTGTGTTCTTTTTTTGGACATGTGGTTTGCGTTTGAAAGAAAAATAACTGTCATTTGTATTTCCTGATTCGAAATGTCCCTGATTGATAGCCATTTTCTGCTCTTTTCTTGCAAGGGTCTCCCTCTCGGAAAAGTGAGCTGGACATACATCTTGAGATTGAAGAGGGGAAGAGAGGAGAAAAAAAACATGTGTGTGGAGAAATGTCCTTGGGAGACCCTGCCGTTTTCTAACTGGAGTTTTATGACCCCAGCGACAGTTTTTGTTTAAAACACCATAACGTTTTATGAGGTGAAACATGGGTCTCACTTTTACCTGTGAAAAATAACGCCACTTCGATGTTGTTCCCGTGTGGCTCAGTTGGTAGAGCAACGCCAGGGTTGTGGGTTTAATTACAACGGGCCACCATTACGAAAAATAAATAAAAAATGTATTCACTCACTACTGTAAGTTGCTCTAGGTAAGAGCGTCTGCTATATGACAAATATGTAAATGTAAAATGTGTCACTATTGATTCCATATGGGGATTGGTTGTCTATTCTGGCAAGTGCCTAAGTTCCAACAGCCATCAGCTTGAGGCCAAACATAATAGTAGCCTACTCCTTTGTAAACAAGGAGACAGCTAATATATTGAATATCCTCAGACACAGAAGGACTGTGTGTTTGATTAATACACTGTCAGTGCAGAGTTCTCAAGTATCTTCCAAATCAAGATTTAGGAGTCAGTGATCAAGGCTTTGAGAATGAAGTATCTTCACCAAAAATAACCTGTAATCTATCTCATATTAGGTTAGTATTTTTAGCTGGGATGTTTTCGTGACTGATCATTTCATGAATTGAGTCGTAATATTGTACAACCCCGCATACAGACTCACACAGAGACATGTCGCTACAGTAAAATACAGATTATTTTGTTAAAGTTACGTCGTCAGTTTATCTGACTGCGCTGCAAACCACTTACAGCACAAACTGACATTGTTGGCTTTCACAACGACTGCCTTGCTAGGACAATAGCGCAGCTAATCTGCAATTACTACAATATCCTGCTCACCTTACTCACCTCGAAGGCCTGAGCTGATTCAAAATACATCTCACATTTCCCTATTTACTCAAAAGGTATTTTTTTTTAAATTAGTTCTAAATAAGAGTCCTTGGCCTCTGTACAAGACTAACTATAAATCATTTTGAGAATTAACAAGATACAGTATACTTTCCCTAAGGAAATTAAATTAAGTTTCCTGTGGAAGAAGAGGTCAAAAAACATATAGGCCCGATCCAACTCATTTGTAAATTAGCCATACAAATTGGTGAGGTATTGCATGCTCTTCCCCTACAGTGTAAACCCTTTGATTAGCCAGTTGTGTAATGAAATGGGCTTGGATCGTATCGATGCAACTCAATCATGCAGTAAAATTAGATGTACTCATGGAGATATAAAAACAGAGTTTTGGAAGCAACATGAATGAAATAGCTTAACAACTGGCCTGTTCTCAGATATTTGTTACATATACAGTTCATTAGGAAAGTGTTCAGACGCCTTGACTTTTTCCACATTTTGTTACAGTACAGCCTTATTCTAAAAATGGATCTAATCGTTATTGTCGATTATCAATCTATACACAATACCCTCTAACGACAAAGCAAAAACTGTATTTCTTTTTTTTTTGTTGCAAATATTTTTTTTAAATAATGAAATATCACGTTTACCTAAGAATTCAGTACTTTGTTGGGGCATTTTTGGCAGCGATTACAGCTTTGAGTCTTCTTGGGTATGACGCAACAAGCTTGGCACACCTGTATTTTGAGAGTTTCTCCCATTCCTCTATGCAGATCCTCTCAAGCTCTGTCAGGTTGGATGGAGAGCATTGCTGCACAGCTATTTTTAGGTCTCTCCAGAGATGTTTGATCGGGTTAAAGTCCGGGCTCTGGCTGGCCCACTCAAGGACATTCAGAGACTTGTCCCGAAGCCACTCCTGCATTGTCTTTGCTGTGTGCTTAGGGTCTTTGACCTGTTGGAAGGTGAACCTTCACCCCAGGCTGAGGTTCTGAGCGCTCTGGAGCAGGTTTTTTGTACTTTGCTCCGTTCATCTCTGCCTTGATCCTGACTAGTCTCCCAGTTCCTGCCGCTGAACAACATCCCCACAGCATGATGCTGCTGCCACCACCATGCTTCACCGTAGGGATGTTACCACCACCATTCTTCACAGTAGGGATGGTGCTAGATTTCCCCACAGCATGATGCTGCCACCACCATGCTTCACCGTAGGGATGGTGTCAGGTTTCCTCCAGATGTGATGCTTGACATTCAGGCCAAAGAGTTCAATCATGGTTTCATCAGAGAAGAGAATATTGTTTCTCATGGTCTGAGAGTTCTTTAGGTGCCTTTTGGCAAACTCCAAGTGGGCTGTGATATGTATTTTACTGAGGAGTGGCTTTTATCTGGCCACTCTACCATAAATGGCTGATTGGTGGAGCACTGCAGAGATGGTTATCCTTCTGGAAGGTTCTCCCATCTCCACAGAGGAACTCTCGAGCTCTGTCAGAGTGACCATCGGGTTCTTGGTCACCTCCCTGACCAAGGCCCTTCTCCTCTGTTTGCTCAGTTTGGCCGGGCGGCCAGCTCTCAGAAGAGTCTTCCAAACTTCTTCCATTTAAGAATGATGAAGGCCACTGTGTTCTTGGAGACCTTCAATGCAGCATAAATGTTTTGGTACCCTTCCCCAGATCTGTGCCTCGACACAATCCTGTCTCGGAGCTCTACAGACAATTCCTTTGACCTCATGGCTAGATTTTTGCTCTGACATGCAACTGTCAAGTCAACTGTGGGACCTTCTATAGACAGGTGTGTGCCTTTCCAAATCATGTCCAATCAATAGATTTTCTTTTGTACCTTTATTTAACTAGGCAAGTCAGTTAAGAACAAATTCTTATTTACAATGTCCGCCGCGCCACTCGAGAGCTGAATTTACCACAGGTTGACTCCAATCAAGTTGAAGAAACATCTTATGGATGATCAATGGAAACAGGATGCACCTTAGCTCAATTTTGAGTCTAATAGCAAAGTGCCTGAATACTTATGTAAAAAACTATTTTCTCTTTGTCATTATGGGGTACTGTGATGACATTATGGGGTACTGTGATGTCATTATGGGGTATTGTGTGTAGATAGCTGAGAAAACAAAGCATATATAATCCATTTTAGAATAAGGCTGTAACGTAACAAAATTTGGAAAAGGGGAAGGGGTCTGAATACTTTCTGCAGTAAATGTATATATCAAATTATTAAAGCAAATTTCAGATATCCTTCGATCGAATATGTAACATAATACACTGTTCTGTAATAAATCAACCTCTTGGGGACCATGTTCTTTACATGTGCAGTGTTCTTTACTTGTGCACCGAAAATAGGTGTACAGGCAATTTACTGCAGTGCTTTTATGTCAGTAAATACATAGAAAAGTTTATAGCGCTTGTAAAGGTCCTGCTGTGAGGTCCTTTGCTTCTGTGTGTGGACAGAGAGGAGAAGAGAGCAAAGGCCTACTGCCTCACCCTATGGGCGGAGGAATCCTTGATGTCCATCCAGAAGTTCCCTGTCACAGCTAATACCGTATATGACGAAAGCTCTAGCACAAAATAGCTGTTGTGCAATACAAGGTGGGTGGTACATTCGTATTGTTAATTTGAAGTTGTACAGTACATCCTCCCCTTCCAAACCTTTTCTACCATTACATACCAACAGAACACAACCTTACAGGGCTGTAGAGACAGCACTGTGTTTTAACAAAAGGTGCACTATGCAGAAATTGCGCCACCATTTCCTGTTTGCAAAAATGTAAATAGTTCACCTAATTTTAGTTTATGTGAAAAAACAAGCTTATACTGTGCCTTGCAAAAGTATTCATCCCCCTTGGTGTTTTTCCTATTTTGTTGCATTACAACCGGCAATTTAAATAGATTTTATTTGGATTTCATGTAATGGACATACACAAAATAGTGAAGTGAAATTTAAAAAATAACATTTTTCGAAAAATTATAAATAATAAAAACGGAAAAGTGGTGCGTGTATATGTATTCACCCCCTTTTCTATGAAGCCCCTAAATAAGATCTGGGGCAAACAATTACCTTCAGAAGTCACATAATTTGTTAAATAAAGTCCACCTGTGTGCAATCTAAGTGTCACATGATCTGTCACATGATCTCAGTATTTATACACCTGTTCTGAAAGGCCCCAGAGTCTGCAACACCACCAAGCAAGGGGCACCACCAAGCAAGCAGCACCATGAAGACCAAGGAACTCTCCAAACAGGTCAGGGACAAAGTTGTGGAGAAGTACAGATCAGGGTTGGGTTATAAAAAAATATCAGAAACTTTGAACATCCCACTGAGCACCGTTAAATCCATGATTAAAAAATGGAAAGAATATGGCACCACAACAAACCTGCCAAGAGGGAGCCGCCCACCAAAACTCACAGACCAGGCAAGGAGGGCATTAATCAGAGAGGCTACAAGGAGAACAAAGATAACCCTGAAGGAGCTGCAAATCTCCACAGCAACGATTGGAGTATCTGTCCATAGGACCACTTCAAGCCGTACACTCCACAGAGCTGGGCTTTATGGCCAGAAAAAGCGATTTCTTCAACAACAAAAAATAAGCAACCACGTTTGGTGTTTGCCAAAAGGCATGTGGGAGACTCCCCAAACATATGGAGGAAGGTTCTCTGGTCAGATGAGACAAAAATGTAGCTTTTTGGCCAACAAGGAAAATGCTATGTCTGGCGCAAACCCAACACCTCTCATCACCCCGAGAATACCATCCCCACAGTGAAGCATGGTGGTGGCAGCATCATGCTGTGGGGATGTTTTTGATCCGCAGAGACTGGGAAACTGGTCAGAATTGAAGGAATGATGGATGGTGCTAAATAGAGGGAAATTCTTGAGAGAAATCTGTTTCAGTATTCCAGAGATTTGAGACTGTGACAGAGGTTCACCTTCCAGCAGGACTATGACCCTGAGCATACTGCTAAAGCAACACTTGTAGTGGTTTAAGGGGAAACATTTAAATGTCTTGGAATAGCTTAGTCAAAGCCCAGACCTCAATCCAATTGAGATTCTGTGGTATGACATAAAGATTGCTGTACACCAGCGAAACCCATCCAACTTGAAGGAGCTGGAGCAGTTTTACCTTGAAGATTGGGCAAAAATCCCAGTGGCTAGATGTTCCAAGCTTATAGAGACATACCCCAAGAGACTTGACTCTACAAAGTATTGACTTTAGGTGGGTGAATAGTAATGCACGCTCAAGTTTTCTGTTTTTTTTTGGTCTTATTTCTTGTTTGTTTCACAATAAAGTGGTAGCCATGTTGTGTAAATCAAATGATACAAACCCCCCCAAACATCTATTTTAATTCCAGGATGTAAGGCTACAAAATAGGAAAAATGCCAAGGGGGTGAATACTTTCGCTAGCCACTGTATAGTGTAGAGAATAACTGTACCATCTAAACAGATGTGAAATATATTTTCCATCACCAAAAATATTGTATTTTCAGCTGTTTGAAGCCGGTGTACAAAACAGAAAGTGAAAGAGAAAAAATACTAAACTTAAATAGAAGCATAGAAATAGAAGCATAGAAAAGCTATACTGCTTCTTAGACTTGCTTTCAAAGCGATTGACAGATCTACAACTCACATTTCTATGTGAATTTGGTCAGGTAGCCCAAAAAGAGACATAATGCAGCTTTAAACAAGGACCTGTGGTCGTCTCAAAACCTGGCAGCAAGATTATTATTGCCCAAATCCGATCCATGTTACAATGTTACCACTTGGCTCTGTTACAATTGATATTACAATCCATAAGTGGGCCAGTTTACCACACCTAAACCAGATCATGTGAAAAGGCCAGACCTTGCTCGGCAAGGTGGATGTGGTTCACATTAAGACCACAATTGGCTCAGCAACATAGAAGAATTTGTTAGGGCTACATAACTCTCCTGTCAGGGGTATAGGCTAGAGTCAAAGTAATTTGCTTCATGTTAGAGATCTGCTTGATACAGATGGTTATGCCTAATGTCCATGTTAAGAGTGAAGAACTATATGTGTTGATTATGGGGTGGTTAAATTGCCCTTCAAATAACTATATCTATTATGCCTAAAGAAGGGAGAGCAACTGAAAAGCTGTTGAAGAGCAAAGAACCTTGTTTAATATACCAGGTAAGTCAGCTAAAAACAAAATCTTATTTTCAATGATGGCCTAGGAACAGTGGGTTAACTGCCTTGTTCAGGGGAACAGTGGGTTAACTGCCTTGTTCAGGGGAACAGTGGGTTAACTGCCTTGTTCAGGGGAACAGTGGGTTAACTGCCTTGCTCAGGGGAAGATCAACTGATTTTTTACCTTGTCAGCTCAGGGGTTTGAACTTGCAACCTTCCAGTTACTAGTCCAATGCTCTAACCACTAGGCTACCTGCCACATGTGTAATCACTTGATATCTAAGGTGTTGTGTGATACTGTGTGTAATCACTCCATAGCTCAGGTGTCGTGTCATGCTTGAATGAACAATGTAATGAATCATAAACTCATCGTAATATTTCTGAATAAACATACATGTAAAAAAAATGTGGCCATTATTTTGTTTACAATCATCAATAAAATTCTAAAAAGCCGTTTTTTCATTGCCTGAATACTTTCCGAATGCAATGCACATTTGTATTATCCATTCTGACGTACTGTACTCTCTTCTCCGTGGGTTCATTCTTTGGTTCAACGAGAGTACCAACGTTCTCAGAGGAGACATACTGTTGACAGTATGGGTTGAAATTGAATTATTACACATTAGCAAAACTTGGCTAATCTTGCTTTTTTGGAGCACAAACAACCTTACGAAGGGGCCGTAACCCTCCCATGATGGGTGAGCTAATCAAGCCTAAGGTTTTACCACTGAAACGTCTCATTATAACTCCATTTGTATTAATGAAACAACCAGCTGACAATTTTCAAAAACGGTCAATATAATAGTAATCGTTTGAACATTTTTTGGGATTAAATGATAAAGTCTTGAGAAAGTTTAAGCTTTAAAATGTTTCTCTCCTCCGTAGTGGATAAACTGCTCTGTATCCTAATCAGTTGTACAGTGAGGACCATTGACAAATACTAGAAACCAGATTCAATCAAATCACATCTCTAGCGTGTTTGTTTCACATTGTATTCACATGCATAGCCACATGGACATTTCACATTCCAACATTGAAGTACTTAGAATAATATAATTGAGTGCCGTTTGTAAATTGTGGTCAAATATCACGTAAAACTGAATTGCATTTATTTTTACAAGCTTGCGGGTTGGATTGAATTCCAATAATAATCATTCTCCATCATGAAAGGAATGCTGGGCTGCTAAAGGGGCTAAGTCTAACACAATTATGAGCACGCAACACAGTCAACAAATGAAGTCCATAAATAACTGACTGACCTTTGACCTTTTGTGTCAAACTGCTACTATGTTTATTTCATTTTTTTTTAAAGCGACAGCGCTGCCTAGGATTTAGATAAGAACTGGAACGATGTTATGAAAGAAAAAAACATTAAAAGAAAACCAGTGTGTCAAATTAGACCGTCAAAAAAACTGTGAAACAGACAAGGTTTTCTGAAAAATCTAATAAGTGTGCGACTTCTATTTTTGTGATTTCCTGCTGCACTAGATAATTAGGGTGCCTATTTCAAAGGACTGCTGTATGTGTGGAAACATTTTTCAGCTAAATGAAATTATACTGCGAGATGGAACAGCGTTAGGGACATGATTAATGGGACAAATTACTTGACGCAGCTGCACCACAATTTTACTACTGTGGATTGTTAAAACCAGTGCCACTTTTTAAACTCTTTAAATGATCAGAAATGGAGATATGAAGAATGTGAAAGATGATGTTTTCTACCTCCAAGAAAGCCAAGCAATGACACATTTGAGTCTGACATTAAAGTTCTCTTAGTACGTCTGAATATAGCAGTTTCTGTGGTGAAGTGATTATCACATTCGCCTCACAGGTCCATAGTTTAAAACCGTGCAGAAACAGAGAACCCTGATTTTTTTTACGAGTGCCTCATTATACAAGCATTTCGCTACACCCACAATAACATCTGCTAAATATGTGACCAATGAAACATTTGATTTGACTTTATATTGAAATCCCATCGGACCCCTGACAACGTACTCTAGTAGGCTTCATGATGAACATCCCAGTGGACCTACAGTAGTTCATTATAGCAGTGTGCGAATTACAGGTGGGGCCCTGTTCAGTCCTGTGAACAAAATGGTCACCTAATAATTTGCACTCTGGGGGTTAGAAAGAGCCTCTACGTGGGATATAGAGGATAGGTAAGTGCATCCGTTTTCATACACTTCCTCAACAAGGAATGACAAGTCCTCAGATGGGGAAAAACCTGGAAAAACAATCATTTAGAGCATGGTCTGAATCCGAAATGTTGCAACATTTTCACCATAGTGCCAATCAGAGTTCTGACATTGATTGCAGGCTTCCACAGATCAGGAATGCAGTGAAGAGGAAACATTACGGGCAATTTAAAATTTTTAAAGAATTTAAAGTGAATTGAAGGTTGAAGACCACACCTTATCAAAACATTAACCCGCCCTGCAATAACTATTAAAAGCCCAATCCTTTAAAAATAGTAAAAAAATATATATGTTTTGAATGTTTAAAAAAAAAAGTCTATGAGTAAGAATAGTTTTGTACCATGTTCCCTTTTCAATTAATTCATGTCTGGATCCAATTTTAAAACAATGTAGGATGATACTGTAGATACCGTATTGTTCAATCAACTGAAACCAATTTCAAGATCTCAGAAGTGTGTTTTGATTTGCACAGCAACACGTCCTGAATGGACAGAGTTGCACAGCAACACGTCCTGAATGGACAGAGTTACACAGCAACACGTCCTGAATGGACAGAGTTGCACAGCAACACGTCCTGAATGGCCAGAGTTGCACAGCAACACTTCCTGAATGGCCAGAGTTGCACAGCAACACTTCCTGAATGGCCAGAGTTGCACAGCAACACGTCCTGAATGGCCAGAGTTGCACAGCAACACCTCCTGAATGGCCAGAGTTGCACAGCAACACCCCTGAATGGCCAGAGTTGCACAGCAACACGTCCTGAATGGCCAGAGTTACACAGCAACACGTCCTGAATAGCCAGAGTTACACAGCAACAACACGTCCTGAATGGACAGAGTTGCACAGCAACACTTCCTGAATGGCCAGAGTTGCACAGCAACACGTCCTGAATGGCCAGAGTTGCACAGCAACACCTCCTGAATGGCCAGAGTTGCACAGCAACACTTCCTGAATGGCCAGAGTTGCACAGCAACACGTCCTGAATGGCCAGAGTTGCACAGCAACACGTCCTGAATGGCCAGAGTTGCACAGCAACACGTCCTGAATGGCCAGAGTTGCACAGCAACACTTCCTGAATGGCCAGAGTTGCACAGCAACACCCCCTGAATGGCCAGAGTTGCACAGCAACACGTCCTGAATGGACAGAGTTACACAGCAACACGTCCTGAATGGCCAGAGTTACACAGCAACACGTCCTGAATGGACAGAGTTGCACAGCAACACGTCCTGAATGGACAGAGTTGCACAGCAACACCTCCTGAATGGACAGAGTTGCACAGCAACACGTCCTGAATGGCCAGAGTTGCACAGCAACACGTCCTGAATGGCCAGAGTTGCACAGCAACACCTCCTGAATGGACAGAGTTGCACAGCAACACCTCCTGAATGGCCAGAGTTGCACAGCAACACGTCCTGAATGGACAGAGTTACACAGCAACACGTCCTGAATGGCCAGAGTTACACAGCAACACGTCCTGAATGGACAGAGTTACACAGCAACACGTCCTGAATGGCCAGAGTTACACAGCAACACGTCCTGAATGGCCAGAGTTACACAGCAACACGTCCTGAATGGACAGAGTTACACAGCAACACGTCCTGAATGGCCAGAGTTACACAGCAACACGTCCTGAATGGACAGAGTTACACAGCAACACGTCCTGAATGGACAGAGTTGACACCAGGCCTTATTCTGCTGACACAGAAGTTGAACCAGCGATAATCACAGAGGCCAAAAAGCAGCTTTAGCATGAGCAGTGCCATTGATTGCTTCCACCATCTTAGTGTCGTCAACTGGGTGGGACTTGCAATTTCATTGGCTCATCCCTCCTCGTGACCCTGTTGGACACAAAAACGAGTCCTGTCTCTATGAGTTGAATTATGTGTACGGTGTCTATATTAGGGACAGTCCCAGAGTCACAAGGAATTTATGTCAATAGATGATAGAAAATGCTAGCAGAGATATGGTCAATGACATAAGGAAACAGTAGAAAATCGTAGCATACCATTTCCCATTAGCCAACATTTAGCACAACTGTTGTAAGTGCCTAGTGCTTACACCATGCATAAGCCCTCTAGAGTTTCAATGCATCAACACTGCTTTTCACAGTCATAAACAATGGCCTCTAAGTTACACACATGCCTCAAGAAAATACAGTGATTTTATTAATGCCAGATAAGGACAGCATTGTGCAATTCAGTGGCCAACTTCACAAGAGACGTGTCACATGTGTGAAATGCTCTAAGAATGAAGAGCAACAGAAAAAAAGGAGATACAATAATGTAATGTAATATAATCATCTGAAGGTTAAGTTTGTGAAGTACATTAAGTGTGGTACAGTAGTGTAATCATGTGACTCTCAACATTTTCTATCAATTACTGCTGATATGTTGACCATTTTTGTATAATCCTGCAAATGTAATAATCAGGGTGAGTTATCGCTCAATATAGTCCTCCCCAACATGATTACAACTAAATATAGTCCTCCCCAACATGATTACAACTAAATATAGTCCTCCCCAACATGATTACAACTATGGTGGGCACATAACCAGGCCAGACACTTCTCCACCCTCGTACATCCTACTTTTTAAAAATATGTTTTACAGTAGTTGGTAATGTGACCAATCATAACCTCACATACATGTATGTGAGAAACTCCTTCAAGATCGTTGGAAAAGTATTCCTTATGAAGCTGGTTGAGAGAATGCAAAGCTGTGTGTGTGCAAAGCTGTCATCAAGTCAAGGGGTGGTTACTTTGAAGAATCTTAAATATAAGATATATTTTGATTTCTTTCACACTTTTTTTGGTCGCTACATGATTCCATATGTGCTATATCATAGTTTCGATGTCTTCACTATTCTTCTACAATGTACAAAAGTGTACAAAATAAAGAAAAAACCCTTGAATGAGTAGGTTTTCTAAAACCTTTTACTGGTACTGTATATGTCAGTAGTTTAACCCTGCAATAGTATATCATGTAGGAGTTATTTTGTAGCTACCTCACTGTTGCTTTTCAGACCATGGTACTAAAGGGCACATTCAATCAAACCAGGTAACCATGAAAGGTTTTAAAACATTCACTCTCACTGTAGAATGCCCATTTCGATGAATGTACTCAACAAAACAATGTTGCCTATCATTAATGTTTGATCAAATGCCCCCAAGACTCAACTTTGCACTATTTAAATGTGTTGAATTGACATTGTCTTTCCCAGAGAAAGACCTTGAGGTCAGAACTGTGGATCAGCACCCGTCAGCGTTGTGCTACCGTTGGACACTGACCCGTGTTTACGTACTGCAACTAGAACTGATTTCTCAAAGGTGCAATACCCATATGGGGCGGTGCGTATAGAAGACACCTGGTCTACTTTGACCCATGGATCCCTATGGAAACCTGAAAATGGCGTTTGAAGCAAGAGGAGAAAATCACAATCAAGTGGGTCTTGTCTGTCTCTCAGACGACCTCGCCTGTCGGGTGTGCATTTGTTATGGTGTTGAAGCTCACATGGACATAATACAGTAATCCTTACCGTATTAGAACCAAAGGCCGAAAAGTCCTTGAGTTCAAACATGTTGGTATTCGGAAGCAGTTCCAAAAGCTACTTTGACGATTGTACAAAAAAAAAAGTAACCTTTTTTTTTCATAATAATTGTCTATGCTACCTTTTGACCCCCTATCCACCACTCTTTGACTACAAACAGCTGGGTAAAGTATACCGTGGATGTCTCTGTTAAAGCCTGAGATTCCATGGTTTGCTTAGTAGATGGCAAATTTCTTCAATCACACTTGTAATTCAACATTTGTTTCTACACTACCTTGCATGGACCTCTCCCTCCCAGCTAAATGCATTGCAGATGCGACACGCCCAAACCAATCCATCAGTACAGTGTTCAGCTGTCCACCTGAATTATAACATTAACATATACTGTTTGACAAATATCTAGTGGAGGTACACAATGTAATACCTGCCATACATGGGTAGAATCCTGTACATGTCGATTGCGTTGTAATAATAACATCTGTTTTTGGCTAAATACAGTATAGAACGTCAAAGATACGAACGTCAGAGTTATGGACAAACTGAACGTGTGATATCGAACCAGGACATTTATTTAATGCTTTCTTTACGTTTACTGTGTCTGGTTAGAAAATACAGTAAATTTAGTTTTAGGTCACCTTTATTTAAATAGTCAAGTCAGTTAAGAACAAATTCTTATTTACAACGACGGCCTAACCTGGCAAAACCCGGACGACGCTGGGCCAATTGTGCGCCGCCCTATAAGACCCCCAATCACGGCTCCTAGTCCCACTCCTCATACCCCAGATACCTCCTTTGTCCCACCTCCCACATATGCGGTGACCTCACCCATTACAACCAGCATGTCCAGAGATAAAACATCTCTCATCATCACCCAGTGCCTGGGCTTACCTCCACCGTACCCGCACCCCACCATACCCCTGTCTGCGCATTATGCCCTGAATATATTCTACCATGCCCAGAAACCTGCTACTCTTATTCTCTGTCCCCAACGCTCGAGGCGACCAGTTTTGATAGCCTTTAGCCGCACCCTCATACTACTCCTTCTCTGTTCCGCGGGTGATGTGGAGGTAAACCCAGGCCCTGCATGTCCCCAGGCACCCTCATTTGTTGACTTCTGTGATCGAAAAAGCCTTGGTTTCATGCATGTCAACATCAGAAGCCTCCTCCCTAAGTTTGTTTTACTCACTGCTTTAGCACACTCTGCTAACCCTGATGTCCTTTCCGTGTCTGAATCCTGGCTCAGGAAGGCCACCAAAAATTCAGAGATTTCCATACCCAACTATAACATCTTCCGTCAAGATAGAACTGCCAAAGGGGGAGGAGTTGCAGTCTACTGCAGAGATAGCCTGCAAAGTAATGTCATACTTTCCAGGTCCATACCCAAACAGTTCGAACTACTAATTCTGAAAATTACTCTCTCAAGAAATAAGTCTCTCACTGTTGCCGCCTGCTACCGACCCCCCTAAGCTCCCAGCTGTGCCCTGGACACCATTTGTGAATTGATTGCCCCCCATCTAGCTTCAGAGTTTGTTCTGTTAGGTGACCTAAACTGGGATATGCTTAACACCCAGGCAGTCCTACAATCTAAGCTAGATGCCCTCAATCTCACACAAATCATCAAGGAACCCACCAGGTACAACCCTAACTCTGTAAGCAAGGGCACCCTCATAGACGTCATCCTGACCAACTGGCCCTCCAAATACACCTCCGCTGTCTTCAACCAGGATCCTGGCGAAGACAGCCTCATTGCCTGATCCTTGCCTGGTGCCGCAGTCAAACGACCACCCCTCATCACTGTCAGTGCTCCTAAAACATTTCTGTGAGCAGGCCTTTCTAATCGACCTGGCCGGGTATCTTGGAAGGACATTGACCTCATCCCGTCAGTTGAGGATGCCTGGTCATTCTTTAATGATGTTGGTCTTCCTCACCATTTTAGATAAGCATGCTCCGCAAAAATTCTAGAACTAAGAACAGATACAGCCCTGTGGTTCAACTCCAAACCTGAGCCCTCACCAGCACAAAAACATCCTGTGGCGGATTGCAACTGCTCTTAACACTCCCCGCGATAAATGCATGCTGTTCAGGGAAGTCAGGAACCTGCACCCGCATGCCCGAAAGCTCACCACTTCTTCAGGCATGGTTTGCATCCTGTAGCTCCAACTCCAAAAAGTTCTGGGACACTGTCTGGCCATGGAGAACAAAGCACTCCTTCCAGACCCACTGCACTGAGGCTAAACACGGTCACCACCGACAAATCCATGATTATTGAAAACTTCAACAAGCATTTCTCAACGGCTGGCCATGCCTTCCAAAGCCTGGCTTCACTCACGCTACCTCTAGTAAAAGCTGACTATCCCCCGCAGCTCCTCGCCCAAGCCTCTCCAGGTTCTCCTTTACCCAAATCAGATAACAGATGTTCTGAAAGAGCTGCAAAACCTGGACCCTATAAATCACTGGGCTTGACAATCTGGACCCTCTATTTCTGAAACTATCTGCCGCCATTGTGGCAACCCCTATTACCAGCCTGTTCAACCTCTCTTTCATATCGTCAGATCCCCAAGGCAAAGCTGGTGCAGTCATCCCCCTCTTCAAGGGGAGACACTGGTCAAACTGTTACAGACCTATATCCATTCTGCCCTGCCTATCTAGGTGTATCTCACCAAGTCATCAAACAGGTCACTGACAATCTCAATCCCACCGTACCTTCTCTCGCTATGCAATCTGGTTTCAAGCCGGTCAGGGTGCACCTCAGCCACACTCAAGGTACTAAACGACATCATAACCGCCATCGATAAAAGACAGTACTGTGCAGCCGTCTTCATCGACCTTGCCAAGACTTTCGACTCTGTCAATCACCAGATTCTTATCGGCAGACTCAGTAGCCTAACGGTTTTGGATGACTGCCTTGCCTGGTTCACCTTACTTTGCAGACAGAGTTCAGTGTGTCAAATCGGAGGGCATGCTGTCCGGTCCTCTGGCAGTCTCTATGGGGTGCCACAGGGTTCATTTATCCGACTCTTTTCTCTGTATATATCAATGATGTTGGTCTTGCTGCCTTCCTGATCCACCTCTTTGACACCATTCTATATAGACTTTTTTTCCGTCATTGGACACTGTGCTATCTAACCTCCAAACGAGCTTCAATGCCATACAACACTCCTTCTGTGGCCTCCAACTGCTCTTTATCTTGCTAGTAAAACCAAATGCATGCTTTTCAACCGATCGCTGCCTGCACCCGCATGCCCGACTAGCATCACCACACTGGATGGTTCAACTAGCCTTGAATATGTGGACACCTATAAGTACCTAGGTGTCTGGCTAGACTGCAAACTCTCCTTCCAGACCCATATCAAACATCTCCAATCGAAAATCAAATCAGAGTCCTTTCTGGTTCCGCAACAAAGCCTCCTTCACTCACGCTGCCAAGCTTACCTAGTAAAACTGACTATCCTACCGATCCTCAACTAGCGATGTCATCTACAAAATGTTCTCACTCTACTCAGCAAACTGGATGCAGTTTATCACAGTGCCATCCGTTTTGTCACTAAAGCACCTTATACTACCCACCACTGCGACTTGTATGCTCTAGTCGGCTGGCCCTAAAGGTATTATTCTCGCCAGACCCACTGGCTCCAGGTCATCTACAAGGCAAGGCTAGGTAAAGCTCCGCCTTATCTAAGTTCACTGGTCACGATGGCAACACCCATCCGGTTAAACGCGCTCCAGCAGGTGTATCTCACTGATCATCCCTAAAGCCAACACCTCATTCGGCCGCCTTCTTCCAGTACTCTGCTGCCTGTGACTGGAATGAATTGCAAAAATTGCTGAAGTTGGAGACTTTTATTTCCCTCACCAACTTCAAACATCAGCTATCTGAGCAGCTAACCGATCGCTGCAGCTGTACATAACCTATTGGTAAATAGCCCACCCATTTTCACCTACCTCATCCCCACAGTTTTTATTTATTTACTTTTCTGCTCTTTTGCACACCAATATCTCTACCTGTACATGATCATTTATCACTCCAGTGTTAATATGCAATATTGTAATTATTCGCCTTCCTCCTCATGCCTTTTGCACACATTGTATATAGACTCCCCTTTTTTCTACTGTGTTATTGACTTGTTAATTGTTTACTCCATGTGTAACTCTGTGTTGTCTGTTCACACTGCTATGCTTTATCTTGGCCAGGTCGCAGTTGCAAATGAGAACTTGTTCTCAACTAGCCTACCTGGTTAAATAAAGGTGTTCTCAACTAGCCTACCTGGTTAAATAAAGGTGTTCTCAACTAGCCTACCTGGTTAAATAAAGGTGTTCTCAACTAGCCTACCTGGTTAAATAAAGGTGTTCTCAACTAGCCTACCTGGTTAAATAAAGGTGTTCTCAACTAGCCTACCTGGTTAAATAAAGGTGTTCTCAACTAGCCTACCTGGTTAAATAAAGGTGTTCTCAACTAGCCTACCTGGTTAAATAAAGGTGTTCTCAACTAGCCTACCTGGTTAAATAAAGGTGTTCTCAACTAGCCTACCTGGTTAAATAAAGGTGTTCTCAACTAGCCTACCTGGTTAAATAAAGGTGTTCTCAACTAGCCTACCTGGTTAAATAAAGGTGTTCTCAACTAGCCTACCTGGTTAAATAAAGGTGTTCTCAACTAGCCTACCTGGTTAAATAAAGGTGTTCTCAACTAGCCTACCTGGTTAAATAAAGGTGTTCTCAACTAGCCTACCTGGTTAAATAAAGGTGTTCTCAACTAGCCTACCTGGTTAAATAAAGGTGTTCTCAACTAGCCTACCTGGTTAAATAAAGGTGTTCTCAACTAGCCTACCTGGTTAAATAAAGGTGTTCTCAACTAGCCTACCTGGTTAAATAAAGGTGTTCTCAACTAGCCTACCTGGTTAAATAAAGGTGTTCTCAACTAGCCTACCTGGTTAAATAAAGGTGTTCTCAACTAGCCTACCTGGTTAAATAAAGGTGTTCTCAACTAGCCTACCTGGTTAAATAAAGGTGTTCTCAACTAGCCTACCTGGTTAAATAAAGGTGTTCTCAACTAGCCTACCTGGTTAAATAAAGGTGTTCTCAACTAGCCTACCTGGTTAAATAAAGGTGTTCTCAACTAGCCTACCTGGTTAAATAAAGGTGTTCTCAACTAGCCTACCTGGTTAAATAAAGGTGTTCTCAACTAGCCTACCTGGTTAAATAAAGGTGCTCTCAACTAGCCTACCTGGTTAAATAAAGGTGTTCTCAACTAGCCTACCTGGTTAAATAAAGGTGCTCTCAACTAGCCTACCTGGTTAAATAAAGGTGAAAAAAAAAATAATAATAAATAAAAATTCAAGATAGATTTTGTAGCTTTGTTATGCTGCAGGAAATACCTCAATTGAATTCTAACTTATGTCCAGTCTTTCGTCTTCCCAAAAGATGCATCATTTATCGAACATTGACCTACACTACAGCCGTTGCTTTTGTCACGTCCACGGATGTGGCCCTAGTCAACTAGCACCATATAGCTCTGGCTACAACTACTAGACACAATGCGTTCTAGAAGGTATCTTTACAGAGTCAATGTTGTTGTGGAATCGTGCAACTTTTTTTGTGCCATGAACACACCACTCAATTTGATATGTTGGTCTGTGAGCCAGTTCACCACTGTGCCATGAACACACCACTCAATTTGATATGTTGGTCTGTGAGCCAGTTCACCACTGTGCCATGAACACACCACTCAATTTGATATGTTGGTCTGTGAGCCAGTTCACCACTGTGACATTGAACACATTTACACGCACATTAATAATTCCATTTTTCAACTGATTATAGAAAAAGTACTGTAAACACCTTATTCTGTTTATCGTAAGGTCAAAAAACGAAGTGAGCCGATAAAAACACCTGTTTTTTTAAGCAATATTTTGAATGATTAAGGACATGTAAAATGCCTTAATCGGCGTTCCAGACGTGTATTTGTATCTGCTCATGTCTTAGCACCAGCCGAGTGAGCCTCCCTCTTAAGCGAAGTTGAGTTTCGGAACAACTGAATGCATCTTAGAAATCGTTTTCACATGACTTTATACTTCTCCGAATCAAATCGCCATCCCAAAATATAACACGCTTGTTGTGGTAGAACGTTTATTTCCATTGCCGATTTTTCTGCATTTATCAGAGTGCCAACAGGAAGCCTGATTTCAGATGTATCCCTGTAAACAAGATTATTAGGTGAAATCGTTCTTCTTGCAAAGCATGTCAACATTTTAATCAAACTATTATCTGACTATCCACAATAATCATATTATTGTGTGCATGTAACCGTACATGCTGTGGACCCCTATCCTCTTGTTTGTTCTTCACCGATCAATGCTTGGACGTAGTTAATCAAAGACATTCCTCGCTGGCTGAACCGCTATGACCTCACTCCCTCTGCACTGGCTGTTCTGAACAAATCACAAGCGAATCGTGTCAATAATACCACCAATGTTCGATAATTACTCCTCAGGGAAAAACAAAAGAAAGAAACAGTTTGACTATTTTTTGCTTATTTTAGAGAGTCCTTTTGGTCTTCATGAGGTCAGCTAAACAGCTTTGGAGCGCGCCCAAATATTTGAAACGACTGAACAGATAAATTGTCACAGCATGTGTGTTGATTTTTATTTTATTTTGTGGGGGTAGTTCAGATGGTCTGACGGTAGATAAAATGCTCTTATGAGGAAGCGCCTAGACAAACACACTAAGAAAAGTTGATGCTGTAGAATTACCAAGTAATCCAAACTGGAGGCCTGTTTCCATGCATGTGAATGTATTGCACTTAAGCTGCCAAAGCAGATGTTAGTTGGGACGGATGAACTACGTTGGACATACAGATTACAGCGCATTATTTGGATTGCCCATCAGGCAACTGTACAGACAACACATCTGTTTTTACTCAGTACCCTTGTACAAATCTGATGCTTTAAGCTTGTTTTCACATCCCTCTCAGGAGTTTCCCATCCCTGAGAGTGATGCCTTGTGGAGAGTGATGTCTTGTGGAGAGGGATGCCTTGTGGAGAGGGATGCCTTGTGGAGAGGGATGCCTTGTGGAGAGTGATGTCTTGTGGAGAGGGATGCCTTGTGGAGAGGGATGCCTTGTGGAGAGGGATGTCTTGTGGAGAGTGATGTCTTGTGGAGAGGGATGCCTTGTGGAGAGGGATGCCTTGTGGAGAGGGATGCCTTGTGGAGAGGGATGCCTTGTGGAGAGGGATGCCTTGTGGAGAGGGATGCCTTGTGGAGAGGGATGCCTTGTGGAGAGTGATGTCTTGTGGAGAGGGATGCCTTGTGGAGAGGGATGCCTTGTGGAGAGGGATGCCTTGTGCAGAGAGATGCCTTGTGGAGAGGGATGCCTTGTGCAGAGAGATGCCATTTAAAATGTATGATACAAAACAAAATATTTTTGGGTCGGGAATGGCTTCACTTCAATATCCAATAAGACATAAAAATCTTGAAAGGCCCGAATCCTAAATAGTGATGTAGGAGTGGGAGAGTCAATAGACCGGAGGTGGCAGAACGGAGTGCTTGGGTTGTGGTTAAGGTTTGACCATAAACAGAATGTAGGAAGGGGCAGTACCCCTTACTTCTCCGTAGGCAAGCTCCAGGGTCTTGAAATGGATGAACGTTTTGGCTGCGAGCGAGTAGAGAGTACGAAAGAGCGCGGTGACATGTAAAAACTGGCGACGGTGGAACACCAGGCCGGCTACAGTGTAGTTTCAGGTCTACGTTTCAGCGGTTAGATGGTATTAGCGGGGTGCCCAGCTACCTCAGATTTTTTTCATTGCTATTAGCATTAGCATGCCTTCCCACACATTCAAAGAGCAGACCACCATTTTGGCCTGGAACAAATGGATTGTCTCATTGGTGTGAAATTCTTTTGGTGGAAGGTCTCTCTCACTCTTATCTCATCTCTATCCAACGCCAAATGCATTGATGCTTCTCTTTTCTTGGTAACTGTCTTCCCGAGAGTAACATAACTCGACATAGGAGAAATATGTAATGGTCGACGCCTTTTGGCTTGACCGGGATCCCTCCGCCGGGAGTAGACTGAGGGAAAGATGAAGTGTCATTTTTCTGTCTTTCTGGGAGAGAATTGGTTTGTTACTTTGAGCTTAATCTTGGCAGTCTGTCTTTGAGCAGTAAATATGCACAGCAAATCACTTCTGCAAATCTACACACACATTCTGATATGGTAAGCCAGTTTTATTACTGTGATCTTTCGATTTTGAGTGTCACAACACCAACTGGAAAACGCTAGAACTTAAATCGTATTGAAGTTTTGAGTGTCACAACACCAACTGGAAAACGCTAGAACTTAATAACTCAAATCGTATTGAAGTTTGATTCATCTAATTGAAATGTTTGAATGAGTCAATTCAGGGGGGAATCACAATTGTCCATTGTCATTCAAGGTTAAAGGTCTTGTTTTTCCAAAGTCTTCATACTGAAGGAATTTAACTCTTCATTGTCTAGAATATTAAAGATTGGAGCCATGTTGACGTAGCATTTTTGTGACTGGGTCTCATTAACATATGAGGGAGAACGAGGTAACAAACTATGTGCGGTGGTTTTGAAGTAACGTAATTGTGTGTGTGTGTGTGTGAGAGTGAGAGAAAGAGAGAGAGAGAGAGAGAGAGAGAGAGAGAGAGAGAGAGAGAGAGAGAGAGAGAGAGAGAGAGAGAGAGAGAGAGAGAGAGAGAGAGAGAGAGAGAGAGAGAGAGAGAAAAATGTTTGGCATGTGCCTGAGGCAACAGCAGGATTCTAACACTCACTCAGGGCACTGCTATTAATACCGGTGTGGCAGCTATGATCTTCGTAAACTTTTATATTCTGTTCTTTTAATCGTTGCCATCACTTTTATGCCTTTGTTTTGATGTTGTTTTCCAGAAGTAGAGAAGGAAAATCCAGTCAGTGAATTCCACACAAGAAAAATGCCAATTGTTTTTCATGTGACACCACAAGAGCCTGGTTTCAGTTTTTAAGTGTTTTCATTTTGCATTATAAATACGGTAAAGCAAGAACCTTTAGAATATCACCGCCTAATTTGAGAATGGTCTCCAGCGGCAACCTGAGGGAGAACATTTGTTTTGCCAAGAAAAAAGTGTGGAAAAAAATATAGTCCACAATTAAAACGTCAGGCCTGTTTCGGAGGGAAACATTTAGGGAAAATTGATTGCCGTGGGAGATGAAAACCGCACCAAAGTCTTTCCCCGATGCCTCGGATTACTGTGATGTTGTGCCCCTCTTCATACACGGCCAGTAGGAGGCCTTGTTAGCCTTTTTGGGTCGTGCAGTGGCATGGCAGGACGAATTCACCGCAATCCACAAAACCATTATAGGGCAGAGAGTAGAAAGGGCTGATACCGCTGTTTTCACTTCCTTTTGATCTTTCCGCGTCTTAAATGTGGTTCTCTCTCTTAAATGGGATTCTCTCTCTTAAATGGGGTTCTCTCTCTTAAATGGGGTTCTCTCTCTTAAATGGGGTTCTCTCTCTTAAAGGGGATTCTCTCTCTTAAATGGGGTTCTCTCTCTTAAATGGGGTTCTCTCTCTTAAATGGGGTCTCTCTCTTAAATGGGATTCTCTCTCTTAAATGGGGTTCTCTCTCTTAAATGGGATTCTCTCTCTTAAATGGGGTTCTCTCTCTTTAATGGGGGTCTCTCTCTTAAATGGGGGTCTCTCTCTTAAATGGGGTTCTCTTTGCATCAACACAGACATGGGGTTTGCTCAAGTTGAATACAGGGCTGTCTTCAGCAGGGAACAATGTTGTAAACGCTCAGATAGAGAATAAACATACCTCTCTGACACGTAGGATAAGGAAACACCTCTTTATTCATGACATTTCTGTCTGCAATATGCCACAACATTTGAATAGTGAGCTTGGCCCTGGATATGTGGATTGTCTGTTGGAGTACTGTGTGATCACCTGGAGGCCTTTCCAGACTGACAACCATGTTCAGCTGTTTTTTTCATGTTTAATTTGATTGAACCTTTATTTAACTAGGTAAGTCAGTTAAGAACAAATTCTTATTTATAATTACGGCCTACCAAAAGGCAAAAGGCCTCTTGCGGGGGACAGGGGCTGGGATTTAAAAAAAAATATATATAAAAATATAGGACAAAATACACATCACAACAGAGACACCACAACACGACATAAAGAGTATGGCAGCAACACATGAAAACTGTTAATGTGGTCCTGCATAGTCACTGCTAGGCATATTTGACTAGTACATTGAAACTGAAATTTCGGTGATGGTGAACATGCTAAAGAACAATGGTGATTTAAAAAAATATATATATATATTATTTGATCTTTATTTAAACAGGGGGTCACCTTTTTAAAATCAGGATCTCTTTCACAAGGGAGCCCTGCATATACAATTCATGAGACAAAATCTAATCAAAATCACATAATTTACAACAAAAAAATCTAATAAAATGTCTAGTGATCTATGTTGGTAGGCCAGCAAACAAGGATTAGTAACAGTAGTTGGAAAAGGTAACATAACATGACTATACATAGTTATGCTCTGCTGTCAACTCCTATAATAGGCCACGAGTATCCCAAACTCTCACAGTCAATGTGTAGCTGCTCAATTCATATTGTGATTCACCATTTGCTCCAAGGTAAATTACCTTTTGAAGTGTTGGTTGTTAGTGAGTGTGGTAACATCAAAACAATGTTTGAGGTTTGCGGACTGCTGTGATGCAGGTCAGAGTGGATGCCGTATGTTTGTGTGCGCTCTGCAAGCGTTTTTTGGTTTTGACGAGGTGAAATTAGCTTGTAAAGTTGTAGGATGACAGACCGGACAACAAGGAGGGTGATCAGATGACTTTACAAGAATGGAGATGGAATGTTATTTAACGGTAATGGGTAATGATGAGAGTGACATCATGTCCTTTGTTCCCTCCCACTGACAGTGTGGGGCCTATTCAATCAAACCCTATATGCAGTTTTCTTAGATCAGCCAAAAAAACACATCGACCTGGTCTTGACCTGCGTGAATTCTTAATGGGTTGTAAGTACTTCATGCTGGTATGTAAATGTGGGGTCCAACTAAACAGCGGTGCACACTGTAAGTGTCATCATCAACATGTCTTTACAATCAGGCTGTAGTTTAGAGCAACTCAATGGCCAGCTTTGGGTTCAAACAGAATCTCAGTGACGACTTCAAGTCCCATAGGATTCCAAAACACACAACACAAAAATGTCAAAATAGGCCAATTCTCCAAATTCCAACATCACGTTCCTCAGAAAGTTAAGATAGTCTTAATCACCTGATATAAAACAAATATATATAATTTAAAAGCGATTTACTATATAATCATGAACACAATGTTCACTTTACAAGAAATAATAACTGGACCACAAAAATAGAAAGTAATGATGCCGAAGGATGACTTTTTATCCTTTAAGTGCAGTCTGAAAAACACTTGGGTTCATTGCGGGGATTAAAACAAGTGTTTCTGGCAGTCAAGCCGTGTCTCAGCATGTCGAACCATTAAACTGGACAGACACTGATCTGGCTGCCTGTTAGTTGTTTCACAAGCGCTAAGCGAACTTTCTCAACATGTGTGTGAACATGGATCTGAATCAAAGAGCCTCTGAGTTTCATACGAGCCCCGTGTGACCTCAAAATAGAACACTGTGATCTCATCGAACATCGCTGACATCTTGGAGCTTCTTCGGTGACCTTTCTTAAACTCTTCCTGATCACTTTATGATCGTAGCTGGTCTCTTGTTGGAATCTTCCGGACAGGTGAAAGCTAAGCAAAACCCTCAAGCAGGTTTCTGCTATAGTGGTCTCCCCTCCTGTCTGCCAACAGGGGAGGTGGAGGGGGAGGTGGAGGGGGGGGAGAGTGCAGTTTTTCCTCTTTTAGCAATTGAATTGAATTGATGTCTTTCTCTGCTCATGGTAATAAACAACAGAATACAACCACTCTATGAGTGTCACAGGGGCGGCAGCGTAGCCTAGTGGTTAGAGCGTTGGACTAGTAACCGGAAGGTTGTGAGTTCAAACCCCTAGCTGACAAGGTGCAAATCTGTTGTTCTGCCCCTGAACAGGCAGTTAACCCACTGTTCCCAGGCCGTCATTGAAAATAAGGAGGTCAAAGGTTAAAGGTCAATTTAAAAAAAAAAATTTTTTTTTTAATTAAATCTGTAACCACTCAGGTCATTTTCCAAAACAATTTGTCAAAGCTGCCGGCCCAGTAACCATTTTCCTCACCTTTTGTTTCTCCTGTCAGACCCGCCCCTTTAAACCTTACCCAATCAAAACGAATAAAACTGTGAGCTTGTGCACAGACAAGCTTCAACTATGACAACATTATTGTTTCCACGGGGTATTGTAACATACCGTGTTATTAAAGTAAGGACTCAAATCATTCATATCCGCTTTAGCCGACATCCGCATAGCAGCTGTTGTGATGGTGTTGGTGGAATGTTTTGACGGTGTTGGTGGAATGTTTTGACGGTGTTGGTGGAATGTTTTGATGGTGTTGGTGGAATGTTTTGACGGTGTTGGTGGAATGTTTTGACGGTGTTGGTGGAATGTTTTGAAGGTGTTGGTGGAATGTTTTGACGGTGTTGGTGGAATGTTTTGACGGTGTTGGTGGAATGTTTTGACGGTGTTGGTGGAATGTTTTGACGGTGTTGGTGGAATGTTTTGACGGTGTTGGTGGAATGTTTTGACGGTGTTGGTGGAATGTTTTGACGGTGTTGGTGGAATGTTTTGACGGTGTTGGTGGAATGTTTTGAAGGTGTTGGTGGAATGTTTTGAAGGTGTTGGTGGAATGTTTTGACGGTGTTGGTGGAATGTTTTGACGTGTTGGTGGAATGTTTTGTGTTGGTGGAATGTTTTGATGTTGGTGGAATGTTTTGACGGTGTTGGTGGAATGTTTTGACGGTGTTGGTGGAATGTTTTGACGGTGTTGGTGGAATGTTTTGAAGGTGTTGGTGGAATGTTTTGACGGTGTTGGTGGAATGTTTTGACGGTGTTGGTGGAATGTTTTGATGGTGTTGGTGGAATGTTTTGATGGTGTTGGTGGAATGTTTTGACGGTGTTGGTGGAATGTTTTGATGGTGTTGGTGGAATGTTTTGAAGGTGTTGGTGGAATGTTTTGACGGTGTTGGTGGAATGTTTTGACGGTGTTGGTGGAATGTTTTGACGGTGTTGGTGGAATGTTTTGACGGTGTTGGTGGAATGTTTTGACGGTGTTGGTGGAAGTGCGTTAGAGCTGTCAAATATGAAGGCATTATACCTAAAAATGGACATTGCAATTGGCTGCACAGAGTTGCATAAACAGAAATTCCACGCAGCCTTGCTTGCAAGTTCAAACACTGGAATGTGAGATGTCATCTACACCTCCATTAGGGTGATAAAAAATCCTCATAATTTAGTTTAAATTAATTTGAGAGTCATTATTTCTATAAAGCCTACACTTTCTAAACATGTAGCGTGAGTGGGGCAGGCGGGTGTGCCTTCGTGACAATGATCGCAAGAGCAGCTTCTCACCGATTTGATGTCTCCAATGCTGTTCCACCTCTGACACGTCAAAAACATCTGCTATGCGGGTGTCCGCTATCACAGGTTAACTCTTGATCTGATTTCATCCAGACCTGCGTTTCCAAAGCAAAGGCTAACAAGTGTCATGGCTAAAACAAACAAACAAACAGGTGTGAAACACAAATCCGCTCATAAACCAGCAGCAGCAAGACGGCAAGCAGGCACTCTGGCGCTTTAAACCAGGCATGACCTCACGGGGAGAGAGAGGCCTAGTTACTGGGTCCGTTTGCCACACCCCCACCCTCACCATCATAAACAAAATAACAAAGGTGGTTTGGATTACCTTATTCTCAGGACAGTCCTCATGCATAGCCGTTATCTCATTAACCAATCCAAGGCAGGGGGACTTTTTATGAGGTGGAATGAAAAGGAACTGACCATGATGTCATTGAAAATGCCCCTGTTATTTTTTTTATGTGCACATAAAAAAAAGCTATCAACTCCTTGTTATTACGTATTACGCCAGCCCTAGAAATGGTACATAATACAAACACCAAGGTTTTGACTGACTAATTGGAGACCTTTTAAAATGAATCAGGGTGGAAAAGAGTGAATGTCAGCTAGGGTGGAAGAAGGAGATCACCTCTTGATACCCCCTAATACAATGCCTATATACGGCATCCATAATAGGAAGTTTTAGTTAAATAATAACCATCATCTACATACACTAAGCAGTATCTACAGTCATCTACATACACTAAGCAGTATCTACAGTCATCTACATACACTAAACAGTATCTACAGTCATCTACATACACTAAGCAGTATCTACAGTCATCTACATACACTAAGCAGTATCTACAGTCATCTACATACACTAAGCAGTATCTACAGTCATCTACATACACTAAGCAGTATCTACAGTCATCTACATACACTAAGCCGTATCTACAGTCATCTACATACACTAAGCAGTATCTACAGTCATCTACATACACTAAGCAGTATCTACAGTCATCTACATACACTAAGCAGTATCTACAGTCATCTACATACACTAAGCAGTATCTACAGTCATCTACATACACTAAGCAGTATCTACAGTCATCTACATACACTAAGCAGTATCTACAGTCATCTACATACACTAAGCAGTATCTACAGTCATCTACATACACTAAGCAGTATCTACAGTCATCTACATACACTAAGCAGTATCTACAGTCATCTACATACACTAAGCAGTATCTACAGTCATCTACATACACTAAGCAGTATCTACAGTCATCTACATACACTAAGCAGTATCTACAGTCATCTACATACACTAAGCAGTATCTACAGTCACCTACATACACTAAGAAGTATCTACAGTCATCTACATACACTAAGCAGTATCTACAGTCATCTACATACACTAAGCAGTATCTACAGTCATCTACATACACTAAGCAGTATCTACAGTCACCTACATACACTAAGCAGTATCTACAGTCATCTACATACACTAAGCAGTATCTACAGTCATCTACATACACTAAGCAGTATCTACAGTCATCTACATACACTAAGCAGTATCTACAGTCATCTACATACACTAAGCAGTATCTACAGTCATCTACATACACTAAGCAGTATCTACCTAGTTAATTCAGCCGATCCACTTTCTAATATTTTGTGTTGGCTCTTCTCACACTATTCTGACTATTGGAGTGTAACATAAAATGTAAGAAAACGATGTGGATTTATAGAGCGTCTCAGACATCTTGGAACGCTTAGCATACCGTGTGTGAATCCCCTTGTCAGTTATCCTGCAGGCAAAGTTCAACAAATCGGTTAACATGATGTCATGTGCACACGGAGGGGTAAAGAACCAAGGTGGTTTTGTTATTGTGTTTTCCTTACTGACAGGCAGCCAACCCAGATGCAACTCTCGTCAGGTTGAAATTGCTCTTTGGGTCATTTGATTATTTGCAACATTTGGGGTCTCCTGCCTCCCTTTTTCTCATTCTCTCTCTATCTATCTCTCTATCTCTCTCTCTCTCTCTCTCTATCTCTCTCTCTCTCTCTCTCTCTCTCTCTCTCTCTCTCTCTCTCTCTCTCTCTCTCTCTCTCTCTCTCTCTCTCTCTCTCTCTCTCTCTCTCTCTCTCTCTCTATCTCCCTCTCTCTCTATCTCTCTCTATCTCTCTCATGTCAAATACACCCCCTCACATACACACATGTCAAATCGACCCCCTCAAAACACACATGTCAAATACACCCCCTCATATACACACACATGTAACCACTCTCTTGTACTCACATTGACCCACTGGGTCAGTAGCAATCACAGCTGTGAGATCCCTGAAAGAGGGGGGCATGTGGTAGGTGGGGTCAGCTGATTGTAACACACACACATACACTCAATCAAACGTGAGTCAGCGGTGTTAACAGTAGGCCGCAGCAGGTTGAATCATCCATCATGCACACCCTGCCCAAAGCCCGCACCCTGCCCAAAGCCCGCACCCTGCCCAAAGCCCGCACCCTGCCCAAAGCCCGCACCCTGCCCAAAGCCCTCACCCTGCCCAAAGCCCGCACCCTGCCCAAAGCCCGCACCCTGCCCAAAGCCCGCACCCTGCCCAAAGCCCGCACCCTGCCCAAAGCCCGCACCCTGCCCAAAGCCCGCACCCTGCCCAAAGCCCGCACCCTGCCCAAAGCCCGCACCCTGCCCAAAGCCCTCACCCTGCCCAAAGCCCTCACCCTGCCCAAAGCCCGCACCCTGCCCAAAGCCCGCACCCTGCCCAAAGCCTGCACCCTGCCCAAAGCCCGCACCCTGCCCAAAGCCCGGCCCAAAGGCACCCTGCCCAAAGCCCTCACCCTGCCCAAAGCCCGTCCCTGCCCAAAGCCCGCACCCTGCCCAAAGCCCGCACCCTGCCCAAAGCCCGCACCCTGCCCAAAGCCCTGCCCAAAGCCCTCACCCTGCCCAAAGCCCTCACCCTGCCCAAAGCCCGCACCCTGCCCAAAGCCCTCACCCTGCCCAAAGCCCTCACCCTGCCCAAAGCCCTCACCCTGCCCAAAGCCCTCACCCTGCCCAAAGCCCTCACCCTGCCCAAAGCCCGCACCCTGCCCAAAGCCCTCACCCTGCCCAAAGCCCGCACCCTGCCCAAAGCCCGCACCCTGCCCAAAGCCCGCACCCTGCCCAAAGCCCGCACCCTGCCCAAAGCCCGCACCCTGCCCAAAGCCCTCACCCTGCCCAAAGCCCGCACCCTGCCCAAAGCCCTCACCCTGCCCAAAGCCCTCACCCTGCCCAAAGCCCGCACCCTGCCCAAAGCCCTCACCCTGCCCAAAGCCCGCACCCTGCCCAAAGCCCTGACCCTGCCCAAAGCCCTCACCTGCCCAAAGGTGCCCAAAGCCCTCACCCTGCCCAAAGCCCGCACCCTGCCCAAAGCCCTGGACCCTGCCCAAAGCCCTGACCCTGCCCAAAGCCCGCACCCTGCCCAAAGCCCGTCCCTGCCCAAAGCCCTCACCCTGCCCAAAGCCCGCACCCTGCCCAAAGCCCGCACCCTGCCCAAAGCCCGCACCCTGCCCAAAGCCCGCACCCTGCCCAAAGCCCGCACCCTGCCCAAAGCCCGCACCCTGCCCAAAGCCCTCACCCTGCCCAAAGCCCGGCCCAAAGCCCGCACCCTGCCCAAAGCCCGGCCTGCCCAAAGCCCGCACCCTGCCCAAAGCCCGCACCCTGCCCAAAGCCCGCACCCTGCCCTAATCTGAGTGCAACAGGGGCTGAGCAGGTGGCTTGTCTGCCCAAAGCCCGCACCCTGCCCAAAGCCCGCACCCTGCCCTAATCTGAGTGCAACAGGGGCTGAGCAGGTGGCTTGTCTGCCCAAAGCCCGCACCCTGCCCTAATCTGAGTGCAACAGGGGCTGAGCAGGTGGCTTGTCTGCCCAAAGCCCGCACCCTGCCCTAATCTGAGTGCAACAGGGGCTGAGCAGGTGGCTTGTCTGCCCAAAGCCCGCACCCTGCCCTAATCTGAGTGCAACAGGGGCTGAGCAGGTGGCTTGTCTGCCCAAAGCCCGCACCCTGCCCTAATCTGAGTGCAACAGGGGCTGAGCAGGTGGCTTGTCTGCCCAAAGCCCGCACCCTGCCCTAATCTGAGTGCAACAGGGGCTGAGCAGGTGGCTTGTCTGCCCAAAGCCGTTGCAAACCTCCAGCGGGAGACAGTGATTTAACTAGGACTTGGATGAAAACAGGAGAGTGAGGAGAGACTAGTGTTGCAATAGCTCTGCAGAGAAGTTCTCGATGACAGTACAGGCTGTCCAATACTGGCGTGAACTTCATCATAATCGCTGCCTTTGCAGAGACAATTACAGCATAGTAAAAAGACAATTGCTGCATTGATAAATAAACATTTTTATTTAATTTAACTAGGCAAGTCAGTTAAGAATACATTCTTATTTACAATGACAGCCTAGGAACAGTGAATTAACTGCCTTGTTCAGGGGCAGAACAACAGATTTTTACCTTGTCAGCTCAGGGATACGATCTATCAACCTTTCGATTACTGGCACAATGCTCTAAACACTAGGCTACCTTCAGTTCTGTTGAAAATGTTTCCCATAGTATGAAAGGGAAAGGGGGATACATAGTCAGTTGTACAATTGAATGCATTCAACTGAAATGTGTCTTCAGCATTTAACCCAACCCCTCTGAATCAGAGAGGTGCGGGGGACTGCCACAATCGACATTCACGGCACCCGGGGAACAGTGGGTTAACTGCCTTGCTCAGGGGCAGAACGACAAGAGTTTTACCTTGTCAGCTCGGGGATTCGATCCAGCAGCCTTTCGGTTACTAGTTCAACGCTAGTTACCTTTTCTTCGTGAAATGAAAGGTCTTCTGTGATTAGAAGATGTGATACATTTCTTTCAGTTATCAGTGGTTACGTAGAGAAAGAGAAGAGGCCATTAAATGTAATAATGACTCAAGCAGATACATAACATTGCAAAGGAGTAGTCTCCATCTCCATTCTGCTCTCAACCTGTACAGCTGTTGCTGGATCGGCTGCACTAGGAAAGAGCGATGGAGAGAAGGAAACACATGCTAGAATCATCTTACCGTAAATTACGACCTCGTTTGGTCCCTCAGAAACATTTTTAGAGATGAGGAACAGAGGTGCAGCAACCAAACAGTCAATTAGGAAAGGAAGCTCATCCACAAGTGACAAAGGTGCGTCACTAAATCAACCCTCCCCGCAAAAGTCTAAATCCCTTTTATTATTATTATTATTATTATTTTATTTTTTGGTTCTTTCAGAGAATTTCAAACATTTCAAACATTTCCAGACAGGCAGCTGTGGTGTAAACCTAAAGAAAAGAAGGAGAAAGAAATGTGCAGTACGAGTTCATGACATCATCATAGCAGACATAGGACTAATCTCGCACTGCTGTGAGAATATTTCTCTGGGGGTTTAAACATTCTTAGACGCTGTTATTTTGCTCTCGTAAAACCATGAGGCCCTTTACCAGTCTTCTCCGTCTCACACCGAGCTCATTTTGTGTTACTGGTGTGACTAGCAGCTACAGGGTAACCTCCATTGTACGTCCATTCTCACGGGTCTGACTGTGAATTTGTTACTACAGTGGGGTTTGCAGGTGTTTTGGAGGAAGGGTAAAGACTGATGTCCATCTAGCTTGTGTTGAGCACAATCCTAAGTCCATATAATATAAAAGCACCCCCATGTGGAGTTCTCAATTTATCATTCATGTTCTCCGACTGCAGCGCAATGAGACAGTAAAACAAGCATATTTAATCCCCATCTGCTTGTTCAAAACGGGCTGCATTGGACATTAGGCCTATGGGGCACTAGTATAATTTTCTACCCTGTAAAGCCTATGGGGCACTAGTATAATTTTCTACCCTGTAAAGCCTATGGGGCACTAGTATAATTTTCTACCATGTAAAGCCTATGGGGCACTAGTATAATTTTCTACCCTGTAAAGCTTATGGGGCACTAGTATAATTTTCTACCCTGTAAAGCCTATGGGGCACTAGTATAATTTTCTACCCTGTAAAGCCTATGGGGCACAAGTATAATTTTCTACCCTGTAAAGCTTATGGGACACTAGTATAATTTTCTACCCTGTAAAGCCTATGGGGCACTAGTATAATTTTCTACCCTGTAAAGCCTATGGGGCACTAGTATAATTTTGCTACCCTGTAAGGCTTATGGGGCACTAGTATCAGCATGACCATTTGTTGTTGTCAAAATATACATCACAATTGGGAGTTCACTATGTTTTACCTCCCCATTTATCCTTTGGTTGAAAATAGTAGTTGAGATAACTGACCATACGTATACTCTAATCACATAATGCATGCTCTAATCACATACTGCATGCTCTAATTACGTACTGCATGCTCTAATTACGTACTGCATGCTCTAATTACGTACTGCATGCTCTAATTACATACTGCATGCTCTAGTCACATACTGCATGCTCTAATTACGTACTGAATGCTCTAATCACATACTGCATGCTCTTAATACGTACTGCATGCTCCAATTACGTACTGCATGCTCTAATTACATACTGCATGCTCTAGTCACATACTGCATGCTCTAATTACGTACTGCATGCTCTAATCACATACTGCATGCTCTAATTACGTACTGCATGCTCTAATTACGTACTGCATGCTCTAGTGACTTACTGCAATACTGCATATGGAAGGCAATTGAGAAGGAACGTGCAGTAAAGAAATGGCCATAGTCATTCAGATGTGGATGAGAACAAGTTCAACAGCCATGATCATAACCTTTTGACCTTTGTATTCACACATAAAGGACAATGGCTCTATGGTCGCTCCATGGCGGCTTCATCGCGGCTCTATGGTGCATGTGCCAAATTGCTTTTTCACACAAACATACCAGGAAAAACTGCGGGCCACATTTCGTCTACCCCTCCGTGCTTAGTCCAGGCACTGTAACAGATGGCAATCTGCATGCATACTCCCCATGTTAACTGTATCCCTGCATCGGTATCAAAGAGGTGCCTTTAATGAAATTGTGCCTGTTGGTTCAGCCTCTCACTCATTCCCCATCAGTAATAGAAGGCATATGAGTCTCAAATGATTCAATCAACGATACACTCATTTTATATTGTGCGTTGGATTTCACTTTTCCAAAACATTCCTGGGGGTATTGCAATGGATATGCCGAATGTGATGGATCAAATATCCTTCGTTTTTAAGAGCTGCCATAATTATTATTATTTGCGTGCGTGCGGGCGTGCGTGTGTGTGTGTGTGTGTGTGTGTGTGTGTGTGTGTGTGTGTGTGTGTGTGTGTGTGTGTGTGTGTGTGTGTGTGTGTGTGTGTGTGTGTGTGTGTGTGTGTGTGTGTGTGTGTGTGTGTGTGTGTGTGTGTGTGTGTGTGTGTGTGTGTGTGCGCGCTTTTGTGTGGGTAGGCGTGGCCTCTCAGTGAAGTGAGACAGCCAGCTGTATGTGAAGTGAGTAACTGTGGTATTGGTTGCAAGTGAAACAGTGTACATACAGAGTGACAGAACTTTTTAACCAGTGGAGACAATAATAATTACGGTATCCATATTAGGACTGAGGTATGACTGTCCTAATATGGACGCCAAACATATTGGAAATGTTCTCCGATTGGCTTTCGGCTGCACTTATCATCAAGTCATCTAGTCATCAATCTGGCTCTACTGTGAGTATAATGCTTAATCAGTTTAAAGCAGGACTCCACAGGTCGTGGGCAACCCATTGCCACCCACTTCTTGTGTAGTGTTTTCACTTTGAACGAGAACAAAAAAAAAACTAACCTTAACCTTCTTAGCTAACCTTTCCCAGAACCCTAACCTTAACCTTCTTAGCTAACCTTTACCCGAACCCTAACCTTAACCTTCTTAGCTAACCTTTCCCCAAACCCTAACCTTAAACTTCTTAGCTGACCTTTCCCCGAACCCTAACCTTAACCTTCTTAGCTAACCTTTCCCTGAACCCTAACCTTAACCTTCTTAGCTAACCTTTCCCCGAACCCTAACCTTAACCTTCTTAGCTAACCTTTCCCCGAACCCTAACCTTAACCTTCTTAGCTAAACTTTCCCCGAACCCTAACGTTAACCTTCTTAGCTAACCTTTCCCCGAACCCTAACGTTAACCTTCTTAGCTAACCTTTCCCCGAACCCTAACGTTAACCTTCTTAGCTAACCTTTCCCCTAACGTTAACTTTCTTAGCTAACCTTTCCCCTAACGTTAACCTTCTTAGCTAACCTTTCCCCTAACCCTAAAGTTAACCTTCTTAGCTAACCTTTCCCCTAACCCTAATCCTAACCTTAATCCTTTAACATAACTCCTAAATTTAAACCAAAACGTAACCCTAAACCTTAACTCTAACCCCTAGCCTAGCTAATGTTAGTCAGCTATGTAACATTAGCCACCTAGCTATAATTCGTAACATATCATACCTTTTCTAAATTCGTAACATATCATACATATTCCGAATTCGTAACATATTGAACATTTTGCAAATTTGTAACATATAATACGATTTGTAATCGGTAAAATATCACACAAAATGTGTGATCACATCCACAAATTAATATATGCCATTTGAAACGTTCCATATCATACTAAATGGAGTGTATCAGATTTATCTTCAGAATGATTTGAAATGCTCTGAGACCAGGTTGGAGAAATACATGTTTGTGTGATGCTACTGTATTGAATTGTATCATGTAAACCATCTACATGTCAATCTTTAGCTAGCTAACATTAGCGAGTTGAAACAAAGGCATTGGGCATCTTGTGGGGTTTATGCAGTGTAGCTACATGGTGCGGTATGGCGTCCCGGCAAAATAAATAGTGGGGGTATGCCACAGCAGTAAAGGCATTAATTCTGGCCTAAACATACTTGCCAAATGTCATTACACTTTGTGATGTCTTGTGTAACAGATGTCTCTTTCATTCACCACTATTTGGAGGCTGGTAATATGTTGTGAGTGCAAGAATGTGAAAGTACGCCTAGTAAAGGAGCCCTTTGAAGTGATCGTTTGACAATCAGATGAAATCATCATGACTGGTTGTGTTTATGCCACAATAAAAGATAATATATTTGAAAGTTAAATGACAAATCTGTATGACAAAGCCCACAGAGATGCTAATGAATTAATAGGGATTCTAAGTATAAATCTATGCCGAGGTGTCCCGCCCATTAGGCACGATTAGGCAGCCGCCTAGAGCTGCAGTTTGACGAGGGCAGCATTTTCCCGAGCTAAACTGACTAAGCCGCAACTCCAATAACACGTAACATCTCACGTTGTCCAAAAACAATGATAACTTCTTCTCTCACACAGTGGCATGAAGGCTATTTCGGTGAGCCCTGATGCCACTCCATGTTAAGCAGTGCCCACTTTGCCAAAGGCTGGGGCGCAAAATATTTAGGTTGTCTATGCCTAGCGCACCACTCCAGGGTGCTGTAGTAAACACTTTTCTTTTTTAGATTCTTCAAAGTAGCCACCCTTTGCCTTGATGACAGCTTTCATACTATTGGCATTCTCTCAACCAGCTTCCCGAGGTAGTCACCTGGAATGTAATTTCAATTATCAGGTGTGCCTTGTTAAAAGTTCATTTGTAGAATTTATTTCCTTCTTAATGAGCCAATCAGTTGTGTTTTGACATGGTAGGGGTGGTATACAGAAGATAGCCCTATTTGGTAAAGGACCAAGACCATATTATGGTAAGAACAGCTCAAATAAGCTAAGAGAAATGACAGTCCATCATTACATGAAGAGAAGAAGGTCAGTCAATGTGGATTTTAAAAAAATATTTTAAGCCATTTCTTCAAGTGCAGTCGCAAACTGGCTCTCATGAGGACCACCACAGGAAAGGAAGACCCAGAGTTTCCTCTGCTGCAGAGGATAAGTTCATTAGAGTTACCAGCCTCAGAAATTGCAGCCCAAATAAATGCTTCACAGAGTTCAAGTAATCTCAACATCAACTGTTCAGAGGAGGCTGTGTGAATCAGGCCTTCATGGTTTGAATTGCTACAAATAAACCACTACTAAAGGACACCAATAATAAGAAGAGACTTGGTTGGGCCAAGAAACATGAGCAATTGACATTAGACCGGTGGAAATATGTCCTTTGGTCTGATGATTCCAAAAGTGAGATTTGTGGTTCCAACTGCCATGTCTTTGTGACACAGAGTAGGTGAACGAATGAGCTCCACGTGTGTAGTTCCCACTGTGAAGCATGGAGGAGGAGGTGTGATGGTGTGGGGGTGCTTTGCTGGTGACTCTGTCAGTGATTTATTTAGAACTCAAGGGTCACTTAACCAGCATGTCTAACACAGCATTCTGCAGTGATACATCATCCCATCTGGTTTGGGCTTTGTGGGACTATCATTTGTATTTCAACAGGACAATGAACCAACACACCTCCAGGGTGTGTAAGGGCTATTTGACCGGTGTTATGTGTTATGGTTCCTGATAATTTCATTTACTTGCATGTTATTATTTGCCCTTACCTTTAGATTAGTAAAACAAGAGGTTACATTGTGTCATAATCAATTAGTTAACAGTAGATGATATACTCGCTTAACCAACTAAGTGAAACCCAGTAAAAAATCTGCCTTTTTCACAAGCCGCTACATCACTGCAGCCTCTAAAACAGATGCATGCTCTTAAAACATTTACGAGGGGCGCATTAGTGTTCACTTTAATTTGAAGTTTGCACCTGTTCGTTAATATGTTCCCTTGTCTTCTTTTCTACCTTGCCCCCCTCTCTTGCTTGAGCAGACAAGTGCTCCTGGTGTTTTAGCACCTTCTGTGGGTCTCAGAGCGGGTCCAAGTCACTGGGACTGTCATGATAGTCCCTCTGATGCTTGTCTTCCAGCGAGAGGCAGACGCTGCTGACAGTGGCCTGTGCCAATCACTCCTGGGGGCATAAGAGCAGATGAGCTGGGTTGGTTGGTTGGATCCCATGCCAACTGGGCAGCACAAAGACATGTGAGGTGTATAGCTGATGTTTTCTGGCACTGACTCAACATTGGGCTCTTATTAGGCCCCAAATCAGTTCTTGTGGACATCAAATGCGATATGCATGTCTGTAGTCAATTAATACTGATGTGGGTTGGGGGGAGATGCAGGGACTACAAGGGGTGAAAAGCATGGTGGGTAGATCAGTGTCTAATAATAATCTATTACTGTGGAAAATACACCCTCACCGTTGTTGTTTAAGAGGCAGTTTGGTTTTTTACCCCCTTGCACCTGTTCTCAGAAAAGTAAACAAGATATTTTCCACTCGTTTTTTTTTCTCCCTCTTTTAAAATAGTCTGACTCATTCCTTACTTCCAACTTCCCTCTCCACCGTAAAGAAAAAAATTCCTTCATCCCTCAAGCATTTACTAGCAACCAGCTGGAATAATGTGAAGGAAAAGTGGGGATTTTAACACGGCAAAGTGATTATTGGCTCCCTCACCGTATGCGGAGTAATTTGCGATAGAGATAATGGGAAAAGGTGTTAAGGTACAGGTCGTTGTCAGTCATATTTGGGGCTTGAAACTTGTTTCCTGACTGACTTGGAAGACAACTCATCTCCTTGACCCAGTTCTATAGGCTTGAGGCTGTCCTAAAATGTACACTCTACTTATAGTTGAATCTGCTTTTAGGTCATTTTTCTCAAATGTTCTAAAATGACCTAGAGCTAGATTAACCTTGTTCGATCTTGCTACATATTCTTTCAATTTAAGAAATGGAAATGAGGGGAACCCGAATCCAAAGTGAATTAATTTCCGACAAAATGTATCTTTCTAAGTTGAATTCAAGGATTTTACATCGGTGGGCTCCCAGAGTGACTAATTTCCATTTCTACCGCTTATGCATGTGTTACCATTTACCTATATTGATTTTCCCAGACTACCAAAACAAGATGTCAATTGTACAGATGTTCTATTGGGTCCACTATTAAAAAAAACTCTGCAGAAACTCAACCCAGCATAAGGACGCCATGTGTGGGTAACCAACACATGTATTTTATGTTTTCTCTAACTTGGCATACATGCTAATGAATACTCTTTTTTTTACAAAAAGAATCCTTGGGGTGTACCATAATCAACTGGGTTGGGCCTACCTTATGTCCACTTCACAAGTGATGAGGGGGAAAATGATGCTGCAAACTCCATCATTAAGATTTACCATAGGGAGGAATAAAATACCAGGAAAATAACCTCCTTTTTTTCCTCAACTAGAGTATGCCTTCACTCATTTTCAGCTCGAGCTCACGTGTCACTTCAACTATCCAACTCATAGCTACAAACTTCAATATCAACTGTTAGTAATGGTGTGGTCATTTCAATAATGCCTTGAACTCACAGTATGGACAACACAAGTCACATTTATATATAATAATAATAATATATGCCATTTAGCGGACGCTTTTATCCAAAGCGACTTACAGTCATGTGTGCATACATTCTACGTATGGGTGGTCCCGGGAATCGAACCCACTACCCTGGCGTTACAAGCGCCATGCTCTACCAACTGAGCTACAGAAGGACCACATTTAAATTCATCTCTAAACTGTGGGCCGAAACCTGACTTGAGATGTGGGTTCACACATCTCTCTGGTTATGGATTCGGTCTTATGTTCATAGCAATTTACCAGTTGCCTCTGTGAACAGTGTCCATATTAGGACAGCCTCAGAGTCAGTGTCACCGTATATACGGACTGTACTATTGTCCTGTTGTTCAACATGCCAGCTGCAAAGCTGTGGAATTAATAGATGTAAGATCCTATCATCAACACTTTTCAAATGTTGGCATGCAACATCTATAATAACCAAGATAATTGGGGGTATTGTTGTTATTTTTCTTTGAAAAACATCAACATTCTTCATTTTAATGACCACGTCATTTTGTTCATTGAGCAAAACTGACCTGTTTTCTGTGAAGCAGGGTGGATTCAAAATAAATAAATAAATGTATAAAATAAATAAAAGAAGTGTCAACATCTGGGGTCCAAATGCAACAATAAAAAAACAATAAGTTGGGGTGATGCTGAGTCTGCTGAAATGACGGTTCCACTGAAAGTCCCAAGAGTTTATGTTCCGTTAAAACCTAGTCAGAGGTGAATTCAAGGTACTTTCAGTGTGAAGTCAGGCCAAAGAAAATGTTCAACTTCCACATTTATTCAGAATGTAGTTGTTTACTTTATATTAAAAAAAAAACTTTGGGGGGTTATGCAAACAGTTCTTTTTATTATCGGCTGCTCTATTGATGTCAGGAAGCACAACTCACAGAGCTTTTCAATAAACTTGAACTATCTAATCAACTATCTAATCAACTAATCAAATTTTCATCTGTGTTTTCTGGTTCCTCTGTGGACATTGAATATTAACCTGGCCAGCAGGTGTGCTAACGACTCCAAGGGCTCTATTCAATCCACATCGCAAAGTTCAGATTTACAGAGTGGGTGAAATATAAAGGCAATTTCCCGCTTTAGCAGAAACAGCGTTCATGGTAACCGCTGCATATGTCGTCTCAATCGGAAATGACCTTCTACCTTCTATTTCTACCTCGCGGAATCTGTAACTCTTCAGCTTTACAGACAGACTAGAACCCCAAGTGTCTCTAACACAAACTCACAGTGACTCTGTCCTAATATGGACACCACACTGACGCTTCATACATAACCTGACCTCATGACATTAGGGTGAGACACAAACCCACCCCTGAAACCAAACAATCCTGGCTGCTACCACACAGAGCCTCTGACATGTAGATCTGACCAATTGGCCTCCCCTAGCCCCCAAAGCGTGTGTTAAGCTATTGGCAATAAATGTGCGTGTCCCAGCTATTAAAAGCTTTTGATACATTGCCCCACATTGTGATGATGATGTGCTTGTAAATCCAGATGCCCCACCGGGAGATTTCAGCACTTAGTTTACGAGGACCTGTTGCTGGGGGGGAGGCGGTGGAGGGGGCAGGCAGTGGAGGGGAGAGGTGGAGGAGGGGGCAGGCTGAGGAAGGGACAGGTGGAGGAGAGGTAGAGGAGGGGGGAGGCGGTGGAGGGTGCATGCGGTTGAGGGGGAGGCGGAGTAGGGGGAGGGGGCAGGCAGGAGAGTGGGGAGGGAGTGGAGTGGGAGGAGGGGGGAAGTGGAGGAGTGTGGAGGCAGTGGAGGGGGCAGGCAGGAGAGGGGGAGGTAATGGAGGGGGAGGTGGAGTAGGGGGAGGGGGCAGGCAGGAGAGTGGGGGAGGTAGTGGAGGGGGAGGTGGAGGAGTAGGGCAGGCAGGAAAAGGGGAAGGCGGAGGCGGAGGGGAGAGGTGGAGGAAAGGGGCGGGGCTGTTTGCCGTAATGAATTTGGTGCTGAGCTCTGTTATTGCCAAGATGCCAAAACTCCCCAATGACAGATGTAATACTCACAGGCTGGTTGGTCTAGGCAGTAAGGCAGGTCTGGAACCTAATGTGTGGGTTCTAATTAAATTATTCTGACAGTTTAGTGAAACCATAAGGACTCAAGATGAGCCTCTGTAAGCCTGAGTACTATTGTAGAGGGACTTGGCTCAGGGGCTTAGAGGGACCTGGCTCAGAGGGACATGGCTCAGAGGGACCTGGCTCTGAGGGACCTGGCTCTAAGGGACCTGGCTTAGAGCGACCTCCTTAGAGGTCCTTAGAGCGACCTTCCTTTAGAGCGACCTCCTTAGAGCGACCTTCCTTAGAGCGACCTTCATTAGAGGGACCTGGCTTAGAGGGACCTGGCTCTAATTGAGAAGGTTTTTGTTGAATTTCTTTGTCTACCCACAAGATAGTTATCATTAGCATCGCTAACTGTCTCCAATGGTAATATTGCAATATTAAAATTAATTGGCAGATATTGTTACATTTGACTTTTTTAAGCCAATAGTGGCTAACCAGGGGTGGTGAGGTCAAATACAATTCTCAAACCAGCAGAAGCTGGATGGCTCTTTCTATTGATTAACATAGACATTACCTTTAACTTGTTATGGCTGCAGGGGCAGTATTGAGTAGGCTGGATGAAAGGTGCCCAGAGGTGCCCAGAGTAAAAGACCTGCTCCTCAGTCCCAATTGCTAATATAAGCATAATATTATTAGTATTGGATGGAAAACACTCTGAAGTTTCTAAAACTGTTTGAATGATGTCTGTGAGTATAACAGAACTCATATGGCAGGCAAAAACCTGAGAAGAAATCCAAACAGGAAGTGGGAAATCTGAGGTTGGACGATTTTCAACCCAGCCCCTATTGAATACACAGTGGGATATGGATAAAGTTGCACGGATGGACCTGCACGAGCGTTTGGAATTGTGTACTAAACGCGCTAACAAAAGTAGCTACTTTGACATAAATAATGGACATTATCGAACAAATCAAGCATTTAATGTGGAACTACGATTCCTGGGAGTGCATTCTGATGAAGATCGTTAAAGGTTAAGGGAATATTTATAATGTGATTTCTGATTTCTGTTGACTCCAACATGACAGATAATTTTATTTATTTTCTGAGCGCCGTCTCAGATTATTGCATGGTTTGCTTTTTCCGTAAAGTGTTTTTGAAATCTGCCACAGCGGTTGCATTAAGGAGAGGTATATCTATATTTCCATGTCGAACAATTGTATTTATAGACATTTATAATGAGTATCTCTGTAAAATGATGTGGCTCTCTGCAATATCACCGGATGTTTTTGGAACTAGTGAACGTAACGCACCAATGTATACTGAGATTTTTTTAAATGTAAATATGAACTTTATCAAACAAAACATACATGTATTGTGTAACATGAAGTCCTATGAGTGTCATCTGATGAAGATCATCAAAGGTTAATGATTCATTTAATCTCTATTTGTGCTTTTTGTGACTCCTCTCTTTGGCTGGAAGTTGGTGGTGACCTAACATAATCGTTTGTGGTGCTTTCGCTGTAAAGCCTATTTGAAATCGGACACTGTGGTGGGATTAACAACAATATTACCTTCAAAACGGTATAAGATACATGTATGTTTGAGGAATTTAATTATGAGATTTCTGTTGTTTTGAATTTGGTGCCTTGCACTTTCACTGGCTGTTGTCAGATCGATCCCTGGGATTGCAGCCCTAAGAAGTTCTAAGACATTGAGTGCATCGGTAAGAGAAGCACGCCAAGTTACACTCATGATTAGGCCTTTACGTCATCATTCATTCAGCACTGATGCTAACCAAGAGAGAGAAATCCACTTCCCTACCTCAACCTTTCTGCTGGAAATGGCAAGTCAATGGTAGTGTTGGGCCACTTCACAAATGGAGCTGAAATCAGTGTCACTTCATTTCATTTCCAGTTTTAAATAAGCACTGATGTCTTTAAGTGCTGTTACAGGGCAGAATTAACAAATGTCTACTCTGCCTAGCGATATTAAGTCAGGTCACCCAACATATAATGTGACAAGGTGAAGGGGGGGTTAAACTGGCTTAACATCCCATTGGACTGTTTTACCCCTACATTAGGCTGGGCTTTGGTGTGTGTGTGTGTGTGTGTGTGTGTGTGTGTGTGTGTGTGTGTGTGTGTGTGTGTGTGTGTGTGTGTGTGTGTGTGTGTGTGTGTGTGTGTGTGTGTGTGTGTGTGTGTGTGTGTGTGTGTGTGTGTGTGTGTGTGTGTGTGTGTGCGATCGACCAAATGGGGACGTTTTGTTAGTTCCCACATGCTACAAGGGTTAGTTCAATGCTATTTCTAGAGGGTTTAGGGTTAAGGTTAGAATTAGGGGTTAGAGGTAATGTAAAAAACACAAGACTGTGTGTGTGTGTGTGTGTGTGTGTGTGTGTGTGTGTGTGTGTGTGTGTGTGTGTGTGTGTGTGTGTGTGTGCGATGCTATTTCTAGAGGGTTTAGGGTTAAGGTTAGAATTAGGGTTAGAGGTAATGTAAAAAAACATTTTAAATGGGACTGAATTGTGTGTCACCCCACAAGGTTAATTAAACAAGACTGTGTGTGTGTGTGTGTGTGTGTGTGTGTGTGTGTGTGTGTGTGTGTGTGTGTGTGTGTGTGTGTGTGTGTGTGTGTGTGTGTGTGTGTGTGTGTGTGTGTTAATGTTAGCTTTAGCGTTACTGTTCAGGAGTCCTAATGTTTTTTTTTCCTGGCATGTCAGACCTCAATACACATTCAAAGGTATTTCCTTATGCGACCACAAAATCTTGGTGCACATACTTGAGGTTCTTCACGTTACAGAGAGGGACAGACTAAAGTCCTCCACTGGACATGATAACTACAGCTTTCATCATTCCCCATGTCCCACAAGGGGAATGAACCAACCTAGACCCCATCTTAATTTGGAGACGACAGTTGGCCTCATTATGATTTGTGACATAAACATGAGGAGCAGGCTTTAAACAATAACCCGACTAGGTTGTTGTTTATTTTGTTTTGTCTCCTGTTGTCGAGGGTCTTTACCTCACCTCGACCTGTTGTCTAGGGCCTTGTCCTCACAACCTCCTGTTGTCTAGGGCCTAGACCTCACAACCTCCTGTTGTCTAGGGCCTAGTCCTCACCACCCCCTGTTGTCTAGGGCCTCGAACTCACCTCGACCTGTTGTCTAGGGCCTAGTCCTCACCACCTCCTGTTGTCTAGGGTCTTTACCTCATAACCTCCTGTTGTCTAGGGCCTTGTCCTCACAACCTCCTGTTGTCTAGGGCCTAGTCCTCACCACCTCCTGTTGTCTAGGGCCTAGACCTCACAACCTCCTGTTGTCTAGGGCCTAGTCCTCACCTCGACCTGTTGTCTAGGGCCTAGTCCTCACCGCCCCCTGTTGTCTAGGGCCTCGAACTCACCTCGACCTGTTGTCTAGGGCCTAGTCCTCACCACCTCCTGTTGTCTAGGGTCTTTACCTCACAACCTCCTGTTGTCTAGGGCCTTGTCCTCACAACCTCCTGTTGTCTAGGGCCTAGTCCTCACCACCTCCTGTTGTCTAGGGCCTAGACCTCACAACCTCCTGTTGTCTAGGGCCTAGTCCTCACCTCGACCTGTTGTCTAGAGCCTAGTCCTCACCTCGACCTGTTGTCTAGGGCCTAGTCCTCACCGCCCCCTGTTGTCTAGAGCCTAGTCTTCACCACCTCCTGTTGTCTAGGGCCTAGTCCTCACCACCCCCTGTTGTCTAGAGCCTAGTCTTCACCACCTCCTGTTGACTAGGGCCTAGTCCTCACCACCTACTGTTGTCTAGGGCCTAGTCCTCACCGCCCCCTGTTGTCTAGAGCCTAGTCCTCACCTCGACCTGTTGTCTAGGGCCTAGTCCTCACCACCCCCTGTTGTCTAGAGCCTAGTCCTCACCGCCCCCTGTTGTCTAGGGCCTAGTCCTCACCTCGACCTGTTGTCTAGGGCCTAGTCCTCACCTCGACCTGTTGTCTAGGGATCCTCACCGCCCCCTGTTGTCTAGAGCCTAGTCCTCACCTCCTACCTGTTGTCTAGGGCCTAGTCCTCACCTCGACCTGTTGTCTAGGGCCTAGTCCTCACCTCGACCTGTTGTCTAGGGCCTAGTCCTCACCTCGACCTGTTGTCTAGGGCCTGGTCCTCACCTCGACCTGTTGTCTAGGGCCTAGTCCTCACCGCCCCCTGTTGTCTCGGGCCTAGTCCTCACCACCCCCTGTTGTCTAGGGCCTAGTCCTCACCGCCCCCTGTTGTCTAGGGCCTAGTCCTCACCGCCCCCTGTTGTCTAGGGCCTAGTCCTCACCGCCCCCTGTTGTCTAGGGCCTAGTCCTCACCACGACCTGTTGTCTAGGGCCTAGTCCTCACCACCCCCTGTTGTCTAGGGCCTAGTCCTCACCACCTCCTGTTGTCTAGGGCCTAGTCCTCACCTCGACCTGTTGTCTAGGGCCTAGTCCTCACAACCTCCTGTTGTCTAGGGCCTAGTCCTCACAACCTCCTGTTGTCTAGGGCCTAGTCCTCACCTCGACCTGTTGTCTAGGGCCTAGTCCTCACCTCAACCTGTTGTCTAGGGCCTAGTCCTCACCTCGACCTGTTGTCTAGGGCCTAGTCCTCACCTCAACCTGTTGTCTAGGGCCTAGTCCTCACCTCGACCTGTTGTCTAGGGCCTAGTCCTCACCACCTCCTGTTGTCTAGGGCCTAGTCCTCACCTCGACCTGTTGTCTAGGGCCTAGTCCTCACCTCGACCTGTTGTCTAGGGCCTAGTCCTCACCTCGACCTGTTGTCTAGGGCCTAGTCCTCACCGCCCCCTGTTGTCTAGGGCCTAGTCCTCACCGCCCCCTGTTGTCTAGGGCCTAGTCCTCATCTCGACCTGTTGTCTAGGGCCTAGTCCTCACCGCCCCCTGTTGTCTAGGGCCTAGTCCTCACCACCTCCTGTTGTCTAGGGCCTAGTCCTCACCTCGACCTGTTGTCTAGGGCCTAGTCCTCACAACCTCCTGTTGTCTAGGGCCTAGTCCTCACCACCTCCTGTTGTCTAGGGCCTAGTCCTCACCGCCCCCTGTTGTCTAGGGCCTAGTCCTCACCACCTCCTGTTGTCTAGGGCCTAGTCCTCACCTCGACCTGTTGTCTAGGGCCTAGTCCTCACAACCTCCTGTTGTCTAGGGCCTAGTCCTCACCACCTCCTGTTGTCTAGGGCCTAGTCCTCACCGCCCCCTGTTGTCTAGAGCCTAGTCTTCACCACCTCCTGTTGTCTAGAGCCTAGACCTCACCTCCACCTGTTGTCTAGGGCCTAGTCCTCACAACCTCCTGTTGTCTAGAGCCTAGTCCTCACCTCGACCTGTTGTCTAGGGCCTAGTCCTCACCGCCCCCTGTTGTCTAGAGCCTAGACCTCACCTCCACCTGTTGTCTAGGGCCTAGTCCTCACAACCTCCTGTTGTCTAGAGCCTAGTCCTCACCTCGACCTGTTGTCTAGGGCCTAGTCCTCACCGCCCCCTGTTGTCTAGAGCCTAGACCTCACCTCCACCTGTTGTCTAGGGCCTAGTCTTCACAACCTCCTGTTGTCTAGGGCCTAGTCCTCACAACCTCCTGTTGTCTAGGGCCTAGTCCTCACCACCCCCTGTTGTCTAGAGCGTAGTCTTCAGTCCTCACAACCTCCTGTTGTCTAGGGCCTAGACCTCACCTCGACCTGTTGTCTAGGGCCTAGTTCTCACCACCTCCTGTTGTCTAGGGCCTAGTCTTCACCACCTCCTGTTGTCTAGGGCCTAGTCTTCACCACCTCCTGTTGTCTAGGGCTTAGTCCTCACCGCCCCCTGTTGTCTAGAGCCTAGTCTTCACCACCTCCTGTTGTCTAGGGCCTAGTCCTCACCGCCCCCTGTTGTCTAGAGCCAAGTCCTCACCGCCCCCTGTTGTCTAGAGCCTAGTCCTCACCGCCCCCTGTTGTCTAGAGCCTAGTCCTCACCGCCCCCTGTTGTCTAGAGCCTAGTCCTCACCGCCACCTGTTGTCTAGAGCCTAGTCCTCACCGCCCCCTGTTGTCTAGAGCCTAGTCCTCACCGCCCCCTGTTGTCTAGGGCCTAGTCCTCACCGCCCCCTGTTGTCTAGAGCCTAGTCCTCACCTCGACCTGTTGTCTAGAGCCTAGTCCTCACAACCTCCTGTTGTCTAGGGCCTAGGTCTCATCACCTTCTGTTGTCTAGGGCCTAGTCCTCACCGCCCCCTGTTGTCTAGGGCCTAGTCCTCACCGCCCCCTGTTGTCTAGAGCCTAGTCCTCACCTCGACCTGTTGTCTAGGGCCTAGTCCTCACAACCTCCTGTTGTCTAGGGCCTAGGTCTCACCACCTTCTGTTGTCTAGAGCCTAGTCCTCACAACCCCCTGTTGTCTAGGGCCTAGTCCTCACCGCCCCCTGTTGTCTAGGGCCTAGTCCTCACCACCCCTGTTGTCTAGAGCCTAGTCTTCACCACCTCCTGTTGTCTAGAGCCTAGTCCTCACAACCTCCTGTTGTCTAGGGCCTAGTCCTCACAACCTCCTGTTGTCTAGGGCCTAGTCCTCACCTCGACCTGTTGTCTAGAGCCTAGTCCTCACCTCGACCTGTTGTCTAGGGCCTAGTCCTCACCGCCCCCTGTTGTCTAGAGCCTAGTCTTCACCACCTCCTGTTGTCTAGGGCCTAGTCCTCACCACCCCCTGTTGTCTAGAGCCTAGTCTTCACCACCTCCTGTTGTCTAGGGCATAGTCCTCAGCTCCTACTGTTGTCTAAGGCCTTAGTCCTCACCGCCCCCTGTTGTCTAGAGCCTAGTCCTCACCTCGACCTGTTGTCTAGGGCCTAGTCCTCACCACCCCCTGTTGTCTAGAGCCTAGTCCTCACCGCCCCCTGTTGTCTAGGGCCTAGTCCTCACCTCGACCTGTTGTCTAGGGCCTAGTCCTCACCTCGACCTGTTGTCTAGGGCCTAGTCCTCACCTCGACCTGTTGTCTAGGGCCTAGTCCTCACCTCGACCTGTTGTCTAGAGCCTAGTCCTCACCTCGACCTGTTGTCTAGGGCCTAGTCCTCACCGCCCCCTGTTGTCTAGAGCCTAGACCTCACCTCCACCTGTTGTCTAGGGCCTAGTCTTCACAACCTCCTGTTGTCTAGGGCCTAGTCCTCACAACCTCCTGTTGTCTAGGGCCTAGTCCTCACCACCCCCTGTTGTCTAGAGCGTAGTCTTCAGTCCTCACAACCTCCTGTTGTCTAGGGCCTAGACCTCACCTCGACCTGTTGTCTAGGGCCTAGTTCTCACCACCTCCTGTTGTCTAGGGCCTAGTCTTCACCACCTCCTGTTGTCTAGGGCCTAGTCTTCACCACCTCCTGTTGTCTAGGGCCTAGTCCTCACCGCCCCCTGTTGTCTAGAGCCTAGTCTTCACCACCTCCTGTTGTCTAGGGCCTAGTCCTCACCGCCCCCTGTTGTCTAGAGCCAAGTCCTCACCGCCCCTGTTGTCTAGAGCCTAGTCCTCACCGCCCCCTGTTGTCTAGAGCCTAGTCCTCACCGCCCCCTGTTGTCTAGAGCCTAGTCCTCACCGCCACCTGTTGTCTAGAGCCTAGTCCTCACCGCCCCTGTTGTCTAGAGCCTAGTCCTCACCGCCCCTGTTGTCTAGGGCCTAGTCCTCACCGCCCCTGTTGTCTAGAGCCTAGTCCTCACCTCGACCTGTTGTCTAGAGCCTAGTCCTCACAACCTCCTGTTGTCTAGGGCCTAGGTCTCATCACCTTCTGTTGTCTAGGGCCTAGTCCTCACCGCCCCCTGTTGTCTAGGGCCTAGTCCTCACCGCCCCCTGTTGTCTAGAGCCTAGTCCTCACCTCGACCTGTTGTCTAGGGCCTAGTCCTCACAACCTCCTGTTGTCTAGGGCCTAGGTCTCACCACCTTCTGTTGTCTAGAGCCTAGTCCTCACAACCCCCTGTTGTCTAGGGCCTAGTCCTCACCGCCCCCTGTTGTCTAGGGCCTAGTCCTCACCACCCCCTGTTGTCTAGAGCCTAGTCTTCACCACCTCCTGTTGTCTAGAGCCTAGTCCTCACAACCTCCTGTTGTCTAGGGCCTAGTCCTCACAACCTCCTGTTGTCTAGGGCCTAGTCCTCACCTCGACCTGTTGTCTAGAGCCTAGTCCTCACCTCGACCTGTTGTCTAGGGCCTAGTCCTCACCGCCCCCTGTTGTCTAGAGCCTAGTCTTCACCACCTCCTGTTGTCTAGGGCCTAGTCCTCACCACCCCCTGTTGTCTAGAGCCTAGTCTTCACCACCTCCTGTTGTCTAGGGCATAGTCCTCAGCTCCTACTGTTGTCTAAGGCCTTAGTCCTCACCGCCCCCTGTTGTCTAGAGCCTAGTCCTCACCTCGACCTGTTGTCTAGGGCCTAGTCCTCACCACCCCCTGTTGTCTAGAGCCTAGTCCTCACCGCCCCCTGTTGTCTAGGGCCTAGTCCTCACCTCGACCTGTTGTCTAGGGCCTAGTCCTCACCTCGACCTGTTGTCTAGGGCCTAGTCCTCACCCCGACCTGTTGTCTAGGGCCTAGTCCTCACCTCGACCTGTTGTCTAGGGCCTAGTCCTCACCTCGACCTGTTGTCTAGGGCCTAGTCCTCACCTCGACCTGTTGTCTAGGGCCTAGTCCTCACCTCGACCTGTTGTCTAGGGCCTAGTCCTCACCTCGACCTGTTGTCTAGGGCCTAGTCCTCACCTCGACCTGTTGTCTAGGGCCTAGTCCTCACCTCGACCTGTTGTCTAGGGCCTAGTCCTCACCGCCCCCTGTTGTCTAGGGCCTAGTCCTCACCGCCCCCTGTTGTCTAGGGCCTAGTCCTCACCGCCCCCTGTTGTCTAGGGCCTAGTCCTCACCTCGACCTGTTGTCTAGGGCCTAGTCCTCACCGCCCCCTGTTGTCTAGGGCCTAGTCCTCACCACCTCCTGTTGTCTAGGGCCTAGTCCTCACCTCAACCTGTTGTCTAGGGCCTAGTCCTCACAACCTCCTGTTGTCTAGGGCCTAGTCCTCACAACCTCCTGTTGTCTAGGGCCTAGTCCTCACCTCGACCTGTTGTCTAGGGCCTAGTCCTCACCTCGACCTGTTGTCTAGGGCCTAGTCCTCACCTCGACCTGTTGTCTAGGGCCTAGTCCTCACCTCGACCTGTTGTCTAGGGCCTAGTCCTCACCTCGACCTGTTGTCTAGGGCCTAGTCCTCACCTCCTCCTGTTGTCTAGGGCCTAGTCCTCACCTCTACCTGTTGTCTAGGGCCTAGTCCTCACCTCGACCTGTTGTCTAGGGCCTAGTCCTCACCTCGACCTGTTGTCTAGGGCCTAGTCCTCACCTCGGCCTGTTGTCTAGGGCCTAGTCCTCACCTCGACCTGTTGTCTCTAGGGCCTAGTCCTCACCTCGACCTGTTGTCTAGGGCCTAGTCCTCACCTCGACCTGTTGTCTAGGGCCTAGTCCTCACCGCCCCTGTTGTCTAGAGCCTAGTCCTCACCTCGACCTGTTGTCTAGGGCCTAGTCCTCACCTCGACCTGTTGTCTAGGGCCTAGTCCTCACCTCGACCTGTTGTCTAGAGCCTAGTCCTCACCTCCCCTGTTGTCTAGAGCCTAGTCCTCACCACCTCCTGTTGTCTAGAGCCTAGTCCTCACCTCGACCTGTTGTCTAGAGCTTAGTCCTCACCTCGACCTGTTGTCTAGGGCCTAGTCCTCACCTCGACCTGTTGTCTAGAGCCTAGTCCTCACCTCGACCTGTTGTCTAGAGCCTAGTCCTCACCTCGACCTGTTGTCTAGAGCCTAGTCCTCACCTCGACCTGTTGTCTAGAGCCTAGTCCTCACCTCGACCTGTTGTCTAGAGCCTAGTCCTCACCACCTCCTGTTGTCTAGAGCCTAGTCCTCACCTCCACCTGTTGTCTAGAGCCTAGTCCTCACCTCGACCTGTTGTCTAGGGCCTAGTCCTCACCTCGACCTGTTGTCTAGAGCCTAGTCCTCACAGGCCCCCTGTTGTCTAGAGCCTAGTCCTCACAACCTCCTGTTGTCTAGAGCCTAGTCCTCACCGCCCCCTGTTGTCTAGAGCCTAGTCCTCACCTCGACCTGTTGTCTAAAGCCTAGTCCTCACCGCCCCCTGTTGTCTAGAGCCTAGTCCTCACCGCCCCCTGTTGTCTAGGGCCTAGTCCTCACCGCCCCCTGTTGTCTAGGGCCTAGTCCTCACCGCCCCCTGTTGTCTAGGGCCTAGTCCTCACCTCGACCTGTTGTCTAGGGCCTAGTCCTCACCGCCCCCTGTTGTCTAGGGCCTAGTCCTCACCACCTCCTGTTGTCTAGGGCCTAGTCCTCACCTCAACCTGTTGTCTAGGGCCTAGTCCTCACAACCTCCTGTTGTCTAGGGCCTAGTCCTCACAACCTCCTGTTGTCTAGGGCCTAGTCCTCACCTCCACCTGTTGTCTAGGGCCTAGTCCTCACCTCGACCTGTTGTCTAGGGCCTAGTCCTCACCTCGACCTGTTGTCTAGGGCCTAGTCCTCACCTCGACCTGTTGTCTAGGGCCTAGTCCTCACCTCGACCTGTTGTCTAGGGCCTAGTCCTCACCACCTCCTGTTGTCTAGGGCCTAGTCCTCACCTCTACCTGTTGTCTAGGGCCTAGTCCTCACCTCGACCTGTTGTCTAGGGCCTAGTCCTCACCTCGACCTGTTGTCTAGGGCCTAGTCCTCACCTCGACCTGTTGTCTAGGGCCTAGTCCTCACCTCGACCTGTTGTCTAGGGCCTAGTCCTCACCTCGACCTGTTGTCTAGGGCCTAGTCCTCACCTCGACCTGTTGTCTAGGGCCTAGTCCTCACCGCCCCTGTTGTCTAGAGCCTAGTCCTCACCTCGACCTGTTGTCTAGGGCCTAGTCCTCACCTCGACCTGTTGTCTAGGGCCTAGTCCTCACCTCGACCTGTTGTCTAGAGCCTAGTCCTCACCTCCTGTTGTCTAGAGCCTAGTACTCACCACCTCCTGTTGTCTAGAGCCTAGTCCTCACCTCGACCTGTTGTCTAGAGCCTAGTCCTCACCTCGACCTGTTGTCTAGGGCCTAGTCCTCACCTCGACCTGTTGTCTAGAGCCTAGTCCTCACCTCGACCTGTTGTCTAGAGCCTAGTCCTCACCTCGACCTGTTGTCTAGAGCCTAGTCCTCACCTCGACCTGTTGTCTAGAGCCTAGTCCTCACCTCGACCTGTTGTCTAGAGCCTAGTCCTCACCACCTCCTGTTGTCTAGAGCCTAGTCCTCACCTCGACCTGTTGTCTAGAGCCTAGTCCTCACCTCGACCTGTTGTCTAGGGCCTAGTCCTCACCTCGACCTGTTGTCTAGAGCCTAGTCCTCACCTCGACCTGTTGTCTAGAGCCTAGTCCTCACCTCGACCTGTTGTCTAGAGCCTAGTCCTCACCTCGACCTGTTGTCTAGAGCCTAGTCCTCACCTCGACCTGTTGTCTAGAGCCTAGTCCTCACCACCTCCTGTTGTCTAGAGCCTAGTCCTCACCTCGACCTGTTGTCTAGAGCCTAGTCCTCACCTCGACCTGTTGTCTAGGGCCTAGTCCTCACCTCGACCTGTTGTCTAGAGCCTAGTCCTCACAGGCCCCCTGTTGTCTAGAGCCTAGTCCTCACAACCTCCTGTTGTCTAGAGCCTAGTCCTCACCGCCCCCTGTTGTCTAGAGCCTAGTCCTCACCTCGACCTGTTGTCTAAAGCCTAGTCCTCACCGCCCCCTGTTGTCTAGAGCCTAGTCCTCACCGCCCCCTGTTGTCTAGGGCCTAGTCCTCACCGCCCCCTGTTGTCTAGGGCCTAGTCCTCGCCGCCCCCTGTTGTCTAGGGCCTAGTCCTCACCTCGACCTGTTGTCTAGGGCCTAGTCCTCACCGCCCCCTGTTGTCTAGGGCCTAGTCCTCACCACCTCCTGTTGTCTAGGGCCTAGTCCTCACCTCAACCTGTTGTCTAGGGCCTAGTCCTCACAACCTCCTGTTGTCTAGGGCCTAGTCCTCACAACCTCCTGTTGTCTAGGGCCTAGTCCTCACCTCGACCTGTTGTCTAGGGCCTAGTCCTCACCTCGACCTGTTGTCTAGGGCCTAGTCCTCACCTCGACCTGTTGTCTAGGGCCTAGTCCTCACCTCGACCTGTTGTCTAGGGCCTAGTCCTCACCTCGACCTGTTGTCTAGGGCCTAGTCCTCACCACCTCCTGTTGTCTAGGGCCTAGTCCTCACCTCTACCTGTTGTCTAGGGCCTAGTCCTCACCTCGACCTGTTGTCTAGGGCCTAGTCCTCACCTCGACCTGTTGTCTAGGGCCTAGTCCTCACCTCGACCTGTTGTCTAGGGCCTAGTCCTCACCTCGACCTGTTGTCTAGGGCCTAGTCCTCACCTCGACCTGTTGTCTAGGGCCTAGTCCTCACCTCGACCTGTTGTCTAGGGCCTAGTCCTCACCGCCCCCTGTTGTCTAGAGCCTAGTCCTCACCTCGACCTGTTGTCTAGGGCCTAGTCCTCACCTCGACCTGTTGTCTAGGGCCTAGTCCTCACCTCGACCTGTTGTCTAGAGCCTAGTCCTCACCTCGACCTGTTGTCTAGAGCCTAGTATTCACCACCTCCTGTTGTCTAGAGCCTAGTCCTCACCTCGACCTGTTGTCTAGAGCCTAGTCCTCACCTCGACCTGTTGTCTAGGGCCTAGTCCTCACCTCGACCTGTTGTCTAGAGCCTAGTCCTCACCTCGACCTGTTGTCTAGAGCCTAGTCCTCACCTCGACCTGTTGTCTAGAGCCTAGTCCTCACCTCGACCTGTTGTCTAGAGCCTAGTCCTCACCTCGACCTGTTGTCTAGAGCCTAGTCCTCACCTCGACCTGTTGTCTAGAGCCTAGTCCTCACCACCTCCTGTTGTCTAGAGCCTAGTCCTCACCTCGACCTGTTGTCTAGAGCCTAGTCCTCACCTCGACCTGTTGTCTAGGGCCTAGTCCTCAACTCGACCTGTTGTCTAGAGCCTAGTCCTCACAGGCCCCCTGTTGTCTAGAGCCTAGTCCTCACAACCTCCTGTTGTCTAGAGCCTAGTCCTCACCGCCCCCTGTTGTCTAGAGCCTAGTCCTCACCTCGACCTGTTGTCTAAAGCCTAGTCCTCACCGCCCCCTGTTGTCTAGAGCCTAGTCCTCACCGCCCCCTGTTGTCTAGAGCCTAGTCCTCACCTCCCCCTGTTGTCTAGAGCCTAGTCCTCACCGCCCCCTGTTGTCTAGAGCCTAGTCCTCACCGCCCCCTGTTGTCTAGAGCCTAGTCCTCACCTCGACCTGTTGTCTAGTGCCTAGTCCTCACCGCCCCCTGTTGTCTAGAGCCTAGTCTTCACCACCTCCTGTTGTCTGAGGCCTAGTCCTCACAACCTCCTGTTGTCTAGTGCCTAGTCCTCACAACCTCCTGTTGTCTAGGACCTAGTCCTCACAACCTCCTGTTGTCTAGAGCCTAGTCCTCACCTCGACCTGTTGTCTAGAGCCTAGTCCTCACCGCCCCCTGTTGTCTAGAGCCTAGTCTTCACCACCTCCTGTTGTCTGAGGCCTAGTCCTCACAACCTCCTGTTGTCTAGTGCCTAGTCTTCACCACCTCCTGTTGTCTAGGGCCTAGTCCTCACCGCCCCCTGTTGTCTAGAGCCTAGTCTTCACCACCTCCTGTTGTCTAGTGCCTAGTCCTCACCGCCCCCTGTTGTCTAGAGCCTAGTCTTCACCACCTCCTGTTGTCTAGAGCCTAGTCCTCACCGCCCCCTGTTGTCTAGAGCCTAGTCTTCACAACCTCCTGTTGTCTAGGGCCTAGTCCTCACAACCTACTGTTGTCTAGGGCCTAGTCCTCACCGCCCCCTGTTGTCTAGAGCCTAGTCCTCACCGCCCCCTGTTGTCTAGAGCCTAGTCCTCACCGCCCCCTGTTGTCTAGAGCCTAGTCCTCACCGCCCCCTGTTGTCTAGAGCCTAGTCCTCACCTCGACCTGTTGTCTAGGGCCTAGTCCTCACCTTGACCTGTTGTCTAGGGCCTAGTCCTCACCTCGACCTGTTGTCTAGGGCCTAGTCCTCACCTCGACCTGTTGTCTAGGGCCTAGTCCTCACCTCAACCTGTTGTCTAGGGCCTAGTCCTCACCGCCCCCTGTTGTCTAGGGCCTAGTCCTCACCGCCCCCTGTTGTCTAGGGCCTAGTCCTCACCGCCCCCTGTTGTCTAGGGCCTAGTCCTCACCGCCCCCTGTTGTCTAGGGCCTAGTCCTCACCGCCCCCTGTTGTCTAGGGCCTAGTCCTCACCTCGACCTGTTGTCTAGGACCTAGTCCTCACAACATCCTGTTGTCTAGGACCTAGTCCTCACAACCTCCTGTTGTCTAGGGCCTAGTCCTCACCTCGACCTGTTGTCTAGGGCCTAGTCCTCATCTCGACCTGTTGTCTAGGGCCTAGTACTCACCTCGACATGTTGTCTAGGGCCTAGTCCTCACCTCGACCTGTTGTCTAGAGCCTAGTCCTCACCTCGACCTGTTGTCTAGAGCCTAGTCCTCACCGCCCCCTGTTGTCTAGAGCCTAGTCCTCACCGCCCCCTGTTGTCTAGAGCCTAGTCCTCACCGCCCCCTGTTGTCTAGAGCCTAGTCCTCACCGCCCCCTGTTGTCTAGAGCCTAGTCCTCACCTCGACCTGTTGTCTAGGGCCTAGTCCTCACCGCCCCCTGTTGTCTAGAGCCTAGTCTTCACCACCTCCTGTTGTCTGAGGCCTAGTCCTCACAACCTCCTGTTGTCTAGTGCCTAGTCCTCACAACCTCCTGTTGTCTAGGACCTAGTCCTCACAACCTCCTGTTGTCTAGAGCCTAGTCCTCACCTCGACCTGTTGTCTAGAGCCTAGTCCTCACCGCCCCCTGTTGTCTAGAGCCTAGTCTTCACCACCTCCTGTTGTCTGAGGCCTAGTCCTCACAACCTCCTGTTGTCTAGTGCCTAGTCCTCACAACCTCCTGTTGTCTAGGACCTAGTCCTCACAACCTCCTGTTGTCTAGAGCCTAGTCCTCACCTCGACCTGTTGTCTAGAGCCTAGTCCTCACCGCCCCCTGTTGTCTAGAGCCTAGTCTTCACCACCTCCTGTTGACTGAGGCCTAGTCCTCACAACCTCCTGTTGTCTAGGGCCTAGTCCTCACCTCGACCTGTTGTCTAGAGCCTAGTCTTCACCACCTCCTGTTGTCTAGGGCCTAGTCCTCACCGCCCCCTGTTGTCTAGAGCCTAGTCTTCACCACCTCCTGTTGTCTAGTGCCTAGTCCTCACCGCCCCCTGTTGTCTAGAGCCTAGTCTTCACCACCTCCTGTTGTCTAGAGCCTAGTCCTCACCGCCCCCTGTTGTCTAGAGCCTAGTCTTCACAACCTCCTGTTGTCTAGGGCCTAGTCCTCACAACCTCCTGTTGTCTAGGGCCTAGTCCTCACCGCCCCCTGTTGTCTAGAGCGTAGTCTTCAGTCCTCACAACCTCCTGTTGTCTAGGGCCTAGTCCTCACAACCTCCTGTTGTCTAGGGCCTAGTCCTCACAGCCTCCTGTTGTCTAGGTCCTTGGTCTCACCACCTTCTGTTGTCTAGGGCCTAGACCTCACAACCTCCTGTTGTCTAGGGCCTAGACCTCACCACCACCTGTTGTCTAGGGCCTAGTCCTCACCACCTCCAGTTTTCTAGGGCCTAGTCCTCACCACCTCCAGTTTTCTAGGGCCTAGTCCTCACCACCCCCTGTTGTCTAGAGCCTAGTCCTCACCACCTCCAGTTTTCTAGGGCCTAGTCCTCACCACCCCCTGTTGTCTAGAGCCTAGACCTCACCACCCCCTGTTGTCTAGGGCCTAGTCCTCACCACCTCCAGTTTTCTAGGGCCTAGTCCTCACCACCTCCAGTTTTCTAGGGCCTAGTCCTCACCACCCCCTGTTGTCTAGAGCCTAGTCCTCACCACCTCCTGTTCTCTAGGGCCTAGTCCTCACCAACCCCTGTTGTCTAGAGCCTAGTCCTCACCTCGACCTGTTGTCTAGGGCCTAGTCCTCACCTCGACCTGTTGTCTAGGGCCTAGTCCTCACCGCCCCCTGTTGTCTAGGGCCTAGTCCTCACCTCGACCTGTTGTCTAGAGCCTAGTCTTCACCACCTCCTGTTGTCTAGGGCCTAGTCCTCACCGCCCCCTGTTGTCTAGAGCCTAGTCTTCACCACCTCCTGTTGTCTAGTGCCTAGTCCTCACCGCCCCCTGTTGTCTAGAGCCTAGTCTTCACCACCTCCTGTTGTCTAGAGCCTAGTCCTCACCGCCCCCTGTTGTCTAGAGCCTAGTCTTCACAACCTCCTGTTGTCTAGGGCCTAGTCCTCACAACCTCCTGTTGTCTAGGGCCTAGTCCTCACCGCCCCCTGTTGTCTAGAGCCTAGTCCTCACCGCCCCCTGTTGTCTAGAGCCTAGTCCTCACCGCCCCCTGTTGTCTAGAGCCTAGTCCTCACCGCCCCCTGTTGTCTAGAGCCTAGTCCTCACCGCCCCCTTTGTCTAGAGCCTAGTCCTCACCTCGACCTGTTGTCTAGAGCCTAGTCCTCACCGCCCCCTGTTGTCTAGAGCCTAGTCTTCACCACCTCCTGTTGACTGAGGCCTAGTCCTCACAACCTCCTGTTGTCTAGTGCCTAGTCCTCACAACCTCCTGTTGTCTAGGGCCTAGTCCTCACCTCGACCTGTTGTCTAGAGCCTAGTCTTCACCACCTCCTGTTGTCTAGGGCCTAGTCCTCACCGCCCCCTGTTGTCTAGAGCCTAGTCTTCACCACCTCCTGTTGTCTAGTGCATAGTCCTCACCGCCCCCTGTTGTCTAGAGCCTAGTCTTCACCACCTCCTGTTGTCTAGAGCCTAGTCCTCACCTCCCCCTGTTGTCTAGAGCCTAGTCTTCACAACCTCCTGTTGTCTAGGGCCTAGTCCTCACAACCTCCTGTTGTCTAGGGCCTAGTCCTCACCGCCCCCTGTTGTCTAGAGCGTAGTCTTCAGTCCTCACAACCTCCTGTTGTCTAGGGCCTAGTCCTCACAGCCTCCTGTTGTCTAGGTCCTTGGTCTCACCACCTTCTGTTGTCTAGGGCCTAGACCTCACAACCTCCTGTTGTCTAGGGCCTAGACCTCACCACCACCTGTTTTCTAGGGCCTAGTCCTCACCACCTCCAGTTTTCTAGGGCCTAGTCCTCACCACCCCCTTTTGTCTAGAGCCTAGTCCTCACCACCTCCAGTTTTCTAGGGCCTAGTCCTCACCACCCCCTGTTGTCTAGAGCCTAGACCTCACCACCCCCTGTTGTCTAGGGCCTAGTCCTCACCACCTCCAGTTTTCTAGGGCCTAGTCCTCACCACCTCCAGTTTTCTAGGGCCTAGTCCTCACCACCCCCTGTTGTCTAGAGCCTAGTCCTCACCACCTCCTGTTCTCTAGGGCCTAGTCCTCACCAACCCCTGTTGTCTAGAGCCTAGTCCTCACCTCGACCTGTTGTCTAGGGCCTAGTCCTCACCTCGACCTGTTGTCTAGGGCCTAGTCCTCACCGCCCCCTGTTGTCTAGGGCCTAGTCCTCACCACCTCCTGTTGTCTAGGGCCTAGTCCTCACCTCGACCTGTTGTCTAGGGCCTAGTCCTCACAACCTCCTGTTGTCTAGGGCCTAGTCCTCACAACCTCCTGTTGTCTAGGGCCTAGTCCTCACCTCGACCTGTTGTCTAGGGCCTAGTCCTCACCTCGACCTGTTGTCTAGGGCCTAGTCCTCACCTCGACCTGTTGTCTAGGGCCTAGTCCTCACCTCGACCTGTTGTCTAGGGCCTAGTCCTCACCTCGACCTGTTGTCTAGGGCCTAGTCCTCACCACCTCCTGTTGTCTAGGGCCTAGTCCTCACCTCAACCTGTTGTCTAGGGCCTAGTCCTCACCTCGACCTGTTGTCTAGGGCCTAGTCCTCACCTCGACCTGTTGTCTAGGGCCTAGTCCTCACCTCCTCCTGTTGTCTAGGGCCTAGTCCTCACCTCGACCTGTTGTCTAGGGCCTAGTCCTCACCACCTCCTGTTGTCTAGGGCCTAGTCCTCACCGCCCCCTGTTGTCTAGAGCCTAGTCCTCACCTCGACCTGTTGTCTAGGGCCTAGTCCTCACCTCGACCTGTTGTCTAGGGCCTAGTCCTCACCGACCTGTTGTCTAGAGCCTAGTCCTCACCTCCCTGTTGTCTAGAGCCTAGTCCTCACCACCTCCTGTTGTCTAGAGCCTAGTCCTCACCTCGACCTGTTGTCTAGAGCCTAGTCCTCACCTCGACCTGTTGTCTAGGGCCTAGTCCTCACCTCCCCTGTTGTCTAGAGCCTAGTCCTCACCTCGACCTGTTGTCTAGAGCCTAGTCCTCACCTCGACCTGTTGTCTAGAGCCTAGTCCTCACATCGACCTGTTGTCTAGAGCCTAGTCCTCACCTCGACCTGTTGTCTAGAGCCTAGTCCTCACCTCGACCTGTTGTCTAGAGCCTAGTCCTCACCACCTCCTGTTGTCTAGAGCCTAGTCCTCACCTCGACCTGTTGTCTGGAGCCTAGTCCTCACCTCGACCTGTTGTCTAGGGCCTAGTCCTCACCTCGACCTGTTGTCTAGAGCCTAGTCCTCACAGGCCCCCTGTTGTCTAGAGCCTAGTCCTCACAACCTCCTGTTGTCTAGAGCCTAGTCCTCACCGCCCCCTGTTGTCTAGAGCCTAGTCCTCACCTCGACCTGTTGTCTAGAGCCTAGTCCTCACCGCCCCCTGTTGTCTAGAGCCTAGTCCTCACCGCCCCCTGTTGTCTAGAGCCTAGTCCTCACCGCCCCCTGTTGTCTAGAGCCTAGTCCTCACCGCCCCCTGTTGTCTAGAGCCTAGTCCTCACCGCCCCCTGTTGTCTAGAGCCTAGTCCTCACCTCGACCTGTTGTCTAGGGCCTAGTCCTCACCGCCCCCTGTTGTCTAGAGCCTAGTCTTCGCCACCTCCTGTTGTCTGAGGCCTAGTCCTCACAACCTCCTGTTGTCTAGGACCTAGTCCTCACAACCTCCTGTTGTCTAGGGCCTAGACCTCACCACCACCTGTTGTCTAGGGCCTAGTCCTCACCACCTCCAGTTTTCTAGGGCCTAGTCCTCACCACCTCCAGTTTTCTAGGGCCTAGTCCTCACCACCCCCTGTTGTCTAGAGCCTAGTCCTCACCACCTCCAGTTTTCTAGGGCCTAGTCCTCACCACCCCCTGTTGTCTAGAGCCTAGACCTCACCACCCCCTGTTGTCTAGGGCCTAGTCCTCACCACCTCCAGTTTTCTAGGGCCTAGTCCTCACCACCTCCAGTTTTCTAGGGCCTAGTCCTCACCACCCCCTGTTGTCTAGAGCCTAGTCCTCACCACCTCCTGTTCTCTAGGGCCTAGTCCTCACCACCCCCTGTTGTCTAGAGCCTAGTCCTCACCTCGACCTGTTGTCTAGGGCCTAGTCCTCACCTCGACCTGTTGTCTAGGGCCTAGTCCTCACCGCCCCCTGTTGTCTAGGGCCTAGTCCTCACCTCCTGTTGTCTAGGGCCTAGTCCTCACCTCGACCTGTTGTCTAGGGTCCTAGTCCTCACAACCTCCTGTTGTCTAGGGCCTAGTCCTCACAACCTCCTGTTGTCTAGGGCCTAGTCCTCACCTCGACCTGTTGTCTAGGGCCTAGTCCTCACCTCGACCTGTTGTCTAGGGCCTAGTCCTCACCTCGACCTGTTGTCTAGGGCCTAGTCCTCACCTCGACCTGTTGTCTAGGGCCTAGTCCTCACCTCGACCTGTTGTCTAGGGCCTAGTCCTCACCACCTCCTGTTGTCTAGGGCCTAGTCCTCACCTCAACCTGTTGTCTAGGGCCTAGTCCTCACCTCGACCTGTTGTCTAGGGCCTAGTCCTCACCTCGACCTGTTGTCTAGGGCCTAGTCCTCACCTCGACCTGTTGTCTAGGGCCTAGTCCTCACCTCGACCTGTTGTCTAGGGCCTAGTCCTCACCTCGACCTGTTGTCTAGGGCCTAGTCCTCACCTCGACCTGTTGTCTAGGGCCTAGTCCTCACCGCCCCCTGTTGTCTAGAGCCTAGTCCTCACCTCGACCTGTTGTCTAGGGCCTAGTCCTCACCTCGACCTGTTGTCTAGGGCCTAGTCCTCACCTCGACCTGTTGTCTAGAGCCTAGTCCTCACCTCGACCTGTTGTCTAGAGCCTAGTCCTCACCACCTCCTGTTGTCTAGAGCCTAGTCCTCACCTCGACCTGTTGTCTAGAGCCTAGTCCTCACCTCGACCTGTTGTCTAGGGCCTAGTCCTCACCTCGACCTGTTGTCTAGAGCCTAGTCCTCACCTCGACCTGTTGTCTAGAGCCTAGTCCTCACCTCGACCTGTTGTCTAGAGCCTAGTCCTCACCTCGACCTGTTGTCTAGAGCCTAGTCCTCACCTCGACCTGTTGTCTAGAGCCTAGTCCTCACCTCGACCTGTTGTCTAGAGCCTAGTCCTCACCACCTCCTGTTGTCTAGAGCCTAGTCCTCACCTCGACCTGTTGTCTGGAGCCTAGTCCTCACCTCGACCTGTTGTCTAGAGCCTAGTCCTCACCGCCCCCTGTTGTCTAGAGCCTAGTCCTCACCGCCCCCTGTTGTCCCTAAGCCTAGTCCTCACCGCCCCCTGTTGTCTAGAGCCTAGTCCTCACCGCCCCCTGTTGTCTAGAGCCTAGTCCTCACCGCCCCCTGTTGTCTAGAGCCTAGTCCTCACCTCGACCTGTTGTCTAGGGCCTAGTCCTCACCGCCCCCTGTTGTCTAGAGCCTAGTCTTCGCCACCTCCTGTTGTCTGAGGCCTAGTCCTCACAACCTCCTGTTGTCTAGGACCTAGTCCTCACAACCTCCTGTTGTCTAGAGCCTAGTCCTCACCTCGACCTGTTGTCTAGAGCCTAGTCTTCACCACCTCCTGTTGTCTAGGGCCTAGTCCTCACCGCCCCCTGTTGTCTAGAGCCTAGTCTTCACCACCTCCTGTTGTCTAGTGCCTAGTCCTCACCGCCCCCTGTTGTCTAGAGCCTAGTCTTCACCACCTCCTGTTGTCTAGAGCCTAGTCCACACCGCCCCCTGTTGTCTAGAGCCTAGTCTTCACAACCTCCTGTTGTCTAGGGCCTAGTCCTCACCACCTCCTGTTGTCTAGGGCCTAGTCCTCACCGCCCCCTGTTGTCTAGGCCTAGTCCTCAGTCCTCACAACCTCCTGTTGTCTAGGGCCTAGTCCTCACAACCTCCTGTTGTCTAGGGCCTAGTCCTCACAGCCTCCTGTTGTCTAGGGCCTTGGTCTCACCACCTTCTGTTGTCTAGGGCCTAGACCTCACAACATCCTGTTTTCTAGGGCCTAGACCTCACCACCACCTGTTGTCTAGGGCCTAGTCCTCACCACCTCCAGTTTTCTAGGGCCTAGTCCTCACCACCTCCAGTTTTCTAGGGCCTAGTCCTCACCACCCCCTGTTGTCTAGGGCCTAGTCCTCACCTCGACCTGTTGTCTAGGGCCTAGTCCTCACCTCGACCTGTTGTCTAGGGCCTAGTCCTCACCACCTCCTGTTGTCTAGGGCCTAGTCCTCACCTCAACCTGTTGTCTAGGGCCTAGTCCTCACCTCGACCTGTTGTCTAGGGCCTAGTCCTCACCCTCCCTGTTGTCTAGGCCTAGTCCTCACCTCGACCTGTTGTCTAGGGCCTAGTCCTCACCTCGACCTGTTGTCTAGGGCCTAGTCCTCACCTCGACCTGTTGTCTAGGGCCTAGTCCTCACCTCGACCTGTTGTCTAGGGCCTAGTCCTCACCCCCTGTTGTCTAGGCCTAGTCCTCACCTCGACCTGTTGTCTAGGGCCTAGTCCTCACCTCGACCTGTTGTCTAGGGCCTAGTCCTCACCTCGACCTGTTGTCTAGGCCTAGTCCTCACCTCGACCTGTTGTCTAGAGCCTAGTCCTCACCACCTCCTGTTGTCTAGAGCCTAGTCCTCACCACCTCCTGTTGTCTAGAGCCTAGTCCTCACCTCGACCTGTTGTCTAGAGCCTAGTCCTCACCCTGTTGTCCTCACCTCGACCTGTTGTCTAGAGCCTAGTCCTCACCTCGACCTGTTGTCTAGAGCCTAGTCCTCACCTCGACCTGTTGTCTAGAGCCTAGTCCTCACATCGACCTGTTGTCTAGAGCCTAGTCCTCACCTCGACCTGTTGTCTAGAGCCTAGTCCTCACCTCGACCTGTTGTCTAGAGCCTAGTCCTCACCACCTCCTGTTGTCTAGAGCCTAGTCCTCACCTGTTGTCGACCTGTTGTCTAGAGCCTAGTCCTCACCCCCTCGACCTGTTGTCTAGAGCCTAGTCCTCACCGCCCCCTGTTGTCTAGAGCCTAGTCCTCACCGCCCCTGTTGTCCCTAGAGCCTAGTCCTCACCGCCCCCTGTTGTCTAGAGCCTAGTCCTCACCGCCCCCTGTTGTCTAGAGCCTAGTCCTCACCGCCCCCTGTTGTCTAGAGCCTAGTCCTCACCTCGACCTGTTGTCTAGGGCCTAGTCCTCACCGCCCCCTGTTGTCTAGAGCCTAGTCTTCGCCACCTCCTGTTGTCTGAGGCCTAGTCCTCACAACCTCCTGTTGTCTAGGACCTAGTCCTCACAACCTCCTGTTGTCTAGAGCCTAGTCCTCACCTCGACCTGTTGTCTAGAGCCTAGTCTTCACCACCTCCTGTTGTCTAGGGCCTAGTCCTCACCGCCCCCTGTTGTCTAGAGCCTAGTCTTCACCACCTCCTGTTGTCTAGTGCCTAGTCCTCACCGCCCCCTGTTGTCTAGAGCCTAGTCTTCACCACCTCCTGTTGTCTAGAGCCTAGTCCACACCGCCCCCTGTTGTCTAGAGCCTAGTCTTCACAACCTCCTGTTGTCTAGGGCCTAGTCCTCACAACCTCCTGTTGTCTAGGGCCTAGTCCTCACCGCCCCCTGTTGTCTAGAGCGTAGTCTTCAGTCCTCACAACCTCCTGTTGTCTAGGGCCTAGTCCTCACAACCTCCTGTTGTCTAGGGCCTAGTCCTCACAGCCTCCTGTTGTCTAGGGCCTTGGTCTCACCACCTTCTGTTGTCTAGGGCCTAGACCTCACAACATCCTGTTTTCTAGGGCCTAGACCTCACCACCACCTGTTGTCTAGGGCCTAGTCCTCACCACCTCCAGTTTTCTAGGGCCTAGTCCTCACCACCTCCAGTTTTCTAGGGCCTAGTCCTCACCACCCCCTGTTGTCTAGAGCCTAGTCCTCACCACCTCCAGTTTTCTAGGGCCTAGTCCTCACCACCCCCTGTTGTCTAGAGCCTAGACCTCACCACCCCCTGTTGTCTAGGGCCTAGTCCTCACCACCTCCAGTTTTCTAGGGCCTAGTCCTCACCACCTCCAGTTTTCTAGGGCCTAGTCCTCACCACCCCCTGTTGTCTAGAGCCTAGTCCTCACCACCTCCTGTTGTCTAGGGCCTAGTCCTCACCACCCCCTGTTGTCTAGAGCCTAGTCCTCACCTCGACCTCTTGTCTAGGGCCTAGTCCTCACCTCGACCTGTTGTCTAGGGCCTAGTCCTCACCGCCCCCTGTTGTCTAGGGCCTAGTCCTCACCACCTCCTGTTGTCTAGGGCCTAGTCCTCACCTCGACCTGTTGTCTAGGGCCTAGTCCTCACAACCTCCTGTTGTCTAGGGCCTAGTCCTCACAACCTCCTGTTGTCTAGGGCCTAGTCCTCACCTCGACCTGTTGTCTAGGGCCTAGTCCTCACCTCGACCTGTTGTCTAGGGCCTAGTCCTCACCTCGACCTGTTGTCTAGGGCCTAGTCCTCACCTCGACCTGTTGTCTAGGGCCTAGTCCTCACCACCTCCTGTTGTCTAGGGCCTAGTCCTCACCTCGACCTGTTGTCTAGGGCCTAGTCCTCACCTCGACCTGTTGTCTAGGGCCTAGTCCTCACCTCGACCTGTTGTCTAGGGCCTAGTCCTCACCTCGACCTGTTGTCTAGAGCCTAGTCCTCACCTCGACCTGTTGTCTAGGGCCTAGTCCTCACCTCGACCTGTTGTCTAGGGCCTAGTCCTCACCTCGACCTGTTGTCTAGAGCCTAGTCCTCACCTCGACCTGTTGTCTAGAGCCTAGTCCTCACCACCTCCTGTTGTCTAGAGCCTAGTCCTCACCTCGACCTGTTGTCTAGAGCCTAGTCCTCACCTCGACCTGTTGTCTAGGGCCTAGTCCTCACCTCGACCTGTTGTCTAGAGCCTAGTCCTCACCTCGACCTGTTGTCTAGAGCCTAGTCCTCACCTCGACCTGTTGTCTAGAGCCTAGTCCTCACCTCGACCTGTTGTCTAGAGCCTAGTCCTCACCTCGACCTGTTGTCTAGAGCCTAGTCCTCACCTCGACCTGTTGTCTAGGGCCTAGTCCTCACCTCGACCTGTTGTCTAGAGCCTAGTCCTCACAGGCCCCCTGTTGTCTAGAGCCTAGTCCTCACAACCTCCTGTTGTCTAGAGCCTAGTCCTCACCGCCCCCTGTTGTCTAGAGCCTAGTCCTCACCTCGACCTGTTGTCTAGAGCCTAGTCCTCACCGCCCCCTGTTGTCTAGAGCCTAGTCCTCACCGCCCCCTGTTGTCTAGAGCCTAGTCCTCACCGCCCCTGTTGTCTAGAGCCTAGTCCTCACCGCCCCCTGTTGTCTAGAGCCTAGTCCTCACCGCCCCCTGTTGTCTAGAGCCTAGTCCTCACCTCGACCTGTTGTCTAGGGCCTAGTCCTCACCGCCCCCTGTTGTCTAGAGCCTAGTCTTCACCACCTCCTGTTGTCTGAGGCCTAGCCCTCACAACCTCCTGTTGTCTAGTGCCTAGTCCTCACAACCTCCTGTTGTCTAGGACCTAGTCCTCACAACCTCCTGTTGTCTAGAGCCTAGTCCTCACCTCGGCCTGTTGTCTAGAGCCTAGTCCTCACCGCCCCCTGTTGTCTAGAGCCTAGTCTTCACCACCTCCTGTTGTCTGAGGCCTAGTCCTCACAACCTCCTGTTGTCTAGGGCCTAGTCCTCACCTCGACCTGTTGTCTAGTGCCTAGTCTTCACCACCTCCTGTTGTCTAGGGCCTAGTCCTCACCGCCCCCTGTTGTCTAGAGCCTAGTCTTCACCACCTCCTGTTGTCACCTCCTGTTGTCTAGTGCCTAGTCCTCACCACCCCCTGTTGTCTAGAGCCTAGTCTTCACCACCTCCTGTTGTCTAGAGCCTAGTCCTCACCGCCCCCTGTTGTCTAGAGCCTAGTCTTCACAACCTCCTGTTGTCTAGGGCCTAGTCCTCACAACCTCCTGTTGTCTAGGGCCTAGTCCTCACAGCCTCCTGTTGTCTAGGGCCTTGGTCTCACCACCTTCTGTTGTCTAGGGCCTAGACCTCACAACCTCCTGTTTTCTAGGGCCTAGACCTCACCACCACCTGTTGTCTAGGGCCTAGTCCTCACCACCTCCAGTTTTCTAGGGCCTAGTCCTCACCACCTCCAGTTTTCTAGGGCCAAGTCCTCACCACCCTCTGTTGTCTAGAGCCTAGTCCTCACCACCTCCAGTTTTCTAGGGCCTAGTCCTCACCACCCCCTGTTGTCTAGAGCCTAGACCTCACCACCCCCTGTTGTCTAGGGCCTAGTCCTCACCACCTCCAGTTTTCTAGGGCCTAGTCCTCACCACCTCCAGTTTTCTAGGGCCTAGTCCTCACCACCCCCTGTTGTCTAGAGCCTAGTCCTCACCACCTCCTGTTGTCTAGGGCCTAGTCCTCACCACCCCCTGTTGTCTAGAGCCTAGTCCTCACCTCGACCTGTTGTCTAGGGCCTAGTCCTCACAACCTCCTGTTGTCTAGGGCCTAGTCCTCACAACCTTCTGTTGTCTAGGGCCTAGACCTCACAACCTCCTGTTGTCTAGGGCCTAGACCTCACAACCTCCTGTTGTCTAGGGCCTAGTCCTCACAACCTTCTGTTGTCTAGGGCCTAGACCTCACCACCACCTGTTGTCTAGGGCCTAGACCTCACCACCACCTGTTGTCTAGGGCCTAGTCCTCACCACCTCCAGTTGTCTAGGACCTAGTCCTCACCACTGTCTGTTGTCTAGGGCCTAGGCCTCATCAACGCCTGTTGTCTAGGGCCTAGAACTCACCAACGCCTGTTGTCTAGAACCTAGGTATCACCAACGCCTGTTGTCTAGGACCTAGGTCTCACCACCGCCTGTTGTGTAGGACCAGGGTCTCACCACCTCCTGTTGTCTAGGGCCTTGACCTCATCACCACCTGTTGTCTAGGGCCTAGACCTCACCACCAACTGTTGTCTAGCATCTAGGGCTCACTACCAGATGCTGTTAGAGAGGTCAGAATTAGGACCTTCAGTACAGTTAAATGCCGCTGACACAATGCATGAATCAGTGGCTTTCTTTAGTAAAGGCTTCTGCTTGGGTTTTTGACTTTGGCTTCTCTTTCTCAGCATAATGTCCTACACATCCAACTTTGCTAAATGTAGTTGCCAGGACTGGGTGTGGAGAAAATGTTTCAGTGTCGATTAATTGTATGACCTAAGTGCCAGTTTAGTAGCAGAACACAACAACACATGGCATGCATGAAACTAGTATATGTGACCTATTTCAGGAAACTAGGCGTATGCCAAACTTGTATGCCATCTGTAAATACTAATGAAATCGTTAAATTACGAGCCTAGTTGGTTCAGCCAGAGAAAATGTAACCGACCTTCCCGCTAGCCATGATTGGCTGAGATAATGAGTGGGCTGGACTTGCCGAGAGATGAGTTTGGATTGGTCTGCCATGTACCACGCTTCTGTCTATAACATGAGCTGGTCAGTATGTGTAGGTAATCCTTTCTAACACAACTTTTTTGAAAGATATCACGTAGTAGAACTGCATAACGGTTGCTCCCCACTTTCTGGAGGACTGAGTTTTGAAATCAGTGGAATTAGAGTATGATAGCTAAGGAGATGGTGTTTGATTGCAAATATGCAGACAGAGTCAAAAAGAGAACACACAGAAGGATGTGTATAAAACACCTGTGTCAGGATTACATCTTCAAACTAAGGGCAACCATAGCATACGTGACAGAAAGGAAGAAGCATCCGTCCATGTATACAGGTAAGATAGTCTAGCTAGCTACATTTTCAGATATTACATGTTTCTAATTTTATCAGAAAGTCATTTTCATTTCAAGTTAAAGTGTACTGTTAGCTAGCTAGCTAACGTTAGCTGGCTGGCTCGCTAGCTAATGTTACATGTATGATCTGTGAAGTAATATTATTGGTATCTCAGAGCCATTTTCATTGCTAGATATAGACTAATGTTAGCTAGCTAACATTGAACCTGGTTGGTTAGCTACCTGCAGATTCATGCAGGGTAGTAACGTTGTGAGTTGGGATTATGGTTTATTATTTAGCTAGCTAAGCTAACTACATGTTTAAACAAAAGACTCCACTATGCAACTAACCATTTCAATAGAATGTTCACGATGTCACTACGATAACTGTCGATAGACGTAGCTGATAAATTCACTCTGGCTATCTACTCCGATTTCAGAGCACTCTCGTCTGAGTGTGACAGAGTGCAGAATAACTAACTTAATGAACGCTCAACAACCGTTGAATATGGCCGGTGTCAGTAAACGTTGGCAAAAAGCGTGATTAAAATATTTGCCAGCAGAACAGTTGCAGTCACCAACGCTCTGGATAACATTAAAACAGCTTAACCAGCTCTGCTAGGGCGAGTAAAATGGTCAGAGTGAGGTGTTCTCTCATTTGTGTCTGGAAGTAGCTAGCAAGCTAGCCAATTAGCTTGGGTGCTTGACTACTGCTGTTAGGTCAGAACGCTTGGACCAAGCCTACTCCTCGGCCAGAGCATCCAGTGTGCTCTCTGAATGCTCCGAGAGCGAAACGCTCTGAATTTACGAACGTATAATCTGACAACGCTCTGAGTTTATGAACGCTGAACGGGTGTAGACAAAGAAGAGCTCTCCAGTAGGTGTATCAAAATATTCAAGGGACCTTTTCTCAAAAGTGGGGTTGCAAGTTTATCAAGTTTCAAAGCATTGTTCCTCAACTGTAGTGTATGATATACAATTTCCTACCTCTGAGTTTTACTTTTATCTGATGTAAAAAACACAATTTTGAAATTTGCTACATAAAACCGAATCGAGCCGGTCGGTCACATATGGCAGATTAGTCTACAGTATATTAGTCTATGGCAGATTAGTCTACAGTAGATTAGTCTATGTCAGATTAGTCTACAGTAGATTAGTCTATGGCAGATTAGTCTACAGTAGATTAGTCTATGGCAGATTAGTCTATGGTACTGTAGATTAGTCTATGGCAGATTAGTCTACAGTATATTAGCCTATTGTAGATTAGTCTATGGCAAATTGGTACAGTAGATTAGCCTATTGTAGATTCGCCTATTGTAGATTACTCAATGGCAGATTCATCTATGGTACTGTAGATTAGCCTATTGTAGATTAGCCTATTGTCACGTTCTGACCTTTATTTCCTTTGTTTTGTATTTATTTAGTATGGTCAGGGCGTGAGTTGGGTGGGCAGTCTATGTTTGTTTTTCTATGTTTTGGGGTATTTCTATGTTTCGGCCTAGTATGGTTCTCAATCAGAGGCAGGTGTCATTAGTTGTCTCTGATTGAGAATCATACTTAGGTAGCCTGGGTTGCACTGTTTGTTTGTGGGTGATTGTCTATGTTGATGGCTTGTTTCAGCGCGGCTCACATTAGCTTCACGGTTGTTATTTTGTTTACTGTTTTTGTATAGTGTTTCAGTGTTCAGTTCTTTCTTTAATTAAACATTCAACATGAACACATATCACGCTGCATATTGGTCCTCCGATCCTTCTCGCCTCTCCTCTTCAGATGAAGAGGAGGACGACCGTGACAGATTCACCCACCTACCAAGGACCAAGCGGCGTGGTAAAAGACAGCGACGACAGCAGCAGCAGCAGCAGCAGCAACAACAGCGGCCAGCATCACAGGACTCCTGGACATGGGAGGAGATACTGAACGGAGAGGGACCCTGGGCACAGGCTGGGGAATATCGCCGCCCCAAAGCAGAGCTGGAGGCAGCGAAAGCTGAGCGATATGAGGAGGCAGCACGGCAGTGCGACAGGTACGAGAGGCAGCCCCCCCCCAAAAAAATTGGGGGGGCAGACGAGGTGTGGTACTAAGCCAGGTAGCAGACCTGAGCTCACTCCTCGTGCTTATTATAAGCAGCGCATTACTGGTCAGGCACCATGTTATGGGATTAAGCGCACGGTGTCGCCAGTACGTGTCCATAGCCCGGTGCGCTATAGGGCAGCCCCCCGAAAGTGCCATGCGAGTGTGGGCATCGAGCCAGGGCGTATGGTGCCTGCTCAGCGGGTCTGGTCGCCGGTACGCAGTTTTGGTCCAGGATATCCTGCGCCGGCTCTGCGTGCTGTGTCTCCGGGGCGCTGGGAGGGTGCAGTGCGTCCTCTACCTGCGCTCCGCTCGTACCGGGCAATTGTGGGAGTGGAGCCGAAGGGAGAGGTGCGTGTAGTAAGCACTAGATCTCCAGTGCTTACCCACAGCCCGGTTCAACCTGTGCCTGCACTCTGGAGGGTCCTGGTTAGAGTAGTTGTCCAGCCTGGGGGAGTGGTGCCAAGGTTGCGCACCAGAGCTCCAGTGCTCCCCCACAGCCCGGTCCTTCAGGTGCCTCCTCCTAACACCAAGCCTCCTGAAGGTCTCCCCAGCCTGGTGGTTCCTGTGGCAGCCCCACGCACCAGGCTGTCTCTCTGTCTCCTCCCTGCAGGTGGTCCTGTCTGTCCGGCGCTGCTGCCGGAGTCTCCCGCCTGTCCGGCGCTGATGCCGGAGTCTGAGGCGCCAGAGCCCCTGCTCCTCTGTCCTGAGCTTCTGCTCCTCTGTCCTGAGCTTCTGCCCCTCTGTCCAGAGCTTCTGCCCCTCTGTCCAGAGCTTCCGCCCCTCTGTCCAGAGCTTCCGCCCCTCTGTCCAGAGCTTCCGCCCCTCTGTCCAGAGCTTCCGCCCCTCTGTCCAGAGCTTCCGCCCCTCTGTCCAGAGCTTCTGCCCCTCTGTCCAGAGCTTCCGCCCCTCTGTCCCGAGCTGCCCCTCTGTCCAGTGGGGTCATTGAGAGAAGGCCATGGTTAGAAGGCCACGGAGGCGGACAATAAAGCGGACTAAGACAATGGTGAAGTGGGGTCCGCGTCCCGCGCCAGAGCCACCACCGCGGACAGACTGTGACACCTATTGTAGATTCTCAGTGGCATTCACATTACAACTGAACTATTTATACTTTTGTTTGAGAAGCGCAGTCACACTTCCAAAAATGTGAACTAATTAATGTCAAGGAGTTATTTTCAATTTGAAACACTTTCATGTAAAAGTGAACATAAATACATTGGTCTATGATGTATTTCAATAGTTATTGTGGTAGTCCTAATTGTGTGAATATAATTTATGCATGTTCACATACTGTGCTGGGAAAAGAAAACACACCTGCGAATCAGCTTCAGCTCACAGATGGATGGCCTGACATTCTCCTATAGAATTCTTTGATACAGAGCAGAATTCATGGTTCTTTCTGGCAAAAACCAGACACTGCATTCCACAAGAAGAACCTCATACCAATGGTCAAGCATGGTGGTGGCAGTGCAATGGTTTGGGGGTGCTTTGCTGCCTCAGGACCTGGACGATTTGCCTTAATAGAAGAAACCAGAAATTATGCTCTGTATCAGATAATTATACAAGGGAATGTCAGGCAATCCATCTGCAGACTGAAGCTGAAGCGCAGCCGGGTCGTGCAGCAAGACAATGATCCTGTCATACCCTGTTCTGTTTCACCTGTCTTTGTGATTGTCTCCACCACCCTCCAGATGTTGCCCATCTTCCCCATTATCCCCTGTGTATTTATACCTGTGTTCTCTGTTTGTCTGTTGCCAGTTCGTCTTGTTTGTTCAAGTCAACCAGCATTTTATGTCTCAGCTCCTGCTTTTTCCAGTCTCTCTTTTCTCTCCCTCCTGGCACCTTGACCTGTCTATTGCCTGCCCCAGTTGGAATATTAAACTATCGTTTATTCGACGTGGTCTGCATCTGGGTCTTATCTTCATACCTGACAGATCCAAAACACACAATCAAGTCTACATGAAAATGGTTAAAAAGCACCAAATTTAAAGTTTTGGAATAGCCTAGTCAAAGTCCAGACCTAATCCCAATTGAGATGTGTCAGGACATGAAATGATTTAAAGCAGTTCTGAATGCAAGAGTGGGCCAAAAATTCCTCCACAGCAACATGAGAGACTGATCAACGACTACAGGACGCATTTGGTTGAAGTCATTGCAGCTAAAGATGGCACAACCAGTTATTGAGTGTAAAGGTCAAATACTTTTTCACACAGGGGAATTGGGTGTAGCATAACTTTTCATTACATAAAATAAGTATCCATTTGATTTGTTATTTGTATGCTCAGGTTCCATTTATCTAATGTTAGGTTTTGGTTGAAGATCTGAGGACATAAACTATTTGCCACTTTTATGCTGTACGCAATTAGGAGGCTTTGTTAAAAGGGCTCCCAAGGTTAGTCTTACGATATAATTGAGATTGGATCAGAAAGAAACAGGGGCTTAGAAACAGGCCTATTCTCTCAGTGTTGTCTTTCAGAAAGCAGCTCCTTCTCGTGCTATAATGGATTCAGGCTGTGGACAAGGTCACAATTCTCTCTTGGGGGAAGGTTATTGCCTTGTAAACTGTGTGAAAATGTATGTTAATGATTAGGCTTTACCTTTGCAATATATTTAACGTCCCCAATGCCCCCCCATTTTACCTTTTGTGAAGCTGGCAACTAGCACACTTCCCTATGACTTCAGTCATTTTAATATAGGCTTCAAAATGCAGACTTAGGATGATGCATATAGCTAGGACTGTTAGGCTGTACAGTAAGGTAGCTCCGGTCTGGGAGTGATTTCTTGGAGCCACACAATGTGAAGAGGTAGTTAACTTCTACAAGGGGTGCGTGTAGGGCAAAAACACATCTATTCATCACGTTAGCTACTTGGTATGTGCACATTTTTGAAAATTCCAATCGAAATTCATCTGTCACAGGTTCTCTGGATCAAACCCGGGCTTTAACAATAGCTGTTGCATGTCTGGCCTGCAGTCTCACAATAGTCATAAGGGTAGCTAGCTAGTTATAGACCTATAGCATTCTCCCCCATTCTCCATAATTACTGCTGCAAGTCACCCAATGACCCCCATCCAAATCGGGTCGTGAAACAGAAAGGCACTCTGCTTCCAGACACTCTGATTATCCGGCTAGATAAGCGTCCACCCCAAATGACTGCCTTTAACAGCAGTAGCTCCGGAGTGATTTGCTGCTTGGTTGAAGGGGAAAGAATAACAGCCGCTAGCCCTCAAGTATGTCTACAGCCACCATGTCCTATGTTTTCTTTTCTGGTGTGAGCATGCTCCCCACTCCCCCAACTTACAAACATACACGCACACCTCCCACCACTGAGGATAATTGTTGTGAGGAAATAAACATGAGGTTGTTGGGTGAGGCCATGTCAGTGGCAGCCTGGTTCTTGGGAATTGACCAAAAAACCAATCTGGTTGAGAAGAGGGGAAAAAGGAAAATCATCTGGTAACGTGCACTGCTTCCATTTTCCAAGGAAGCAGATCAATCAGGATAAGGCAGTATGTGTCAATTGCCGATGGGTATCGGACCATGTGGTTCAATTAGGATTTGATTCTAACTTTTTTTCCCCCTCTCCTCTGGCTTGAGAAAAATGGCTGTTTTATTTGCGTGGCTGACACATAATGCCATTCATAAAAACAAACAGAATTCCACTGTAATTGATTCTGAGCGGGCAGATATGAAGTCATATGTCACGTCTCTCGTCGGAAGGCATGGACCAAAACGCAGCGTGGTAAGTGTTCATGATTCTTTATTACTCATAAAAAACACTCGAACAAAATAACAAAGTGGAAAAAACAAAACAGTTCTGTCAGGTGCAGACTCTAAAACAGAAAATAACTACCCACAAAACCCAAACGAAAAAGGACAACTTAACTGATCCCCAATCAGAGACAACGATAGACAGCTGCCTCTGATTGGGAACCACACCAACATAGAAATAAAGAAACTAGAATGCCCACCCTAGTCACACCCTGGCCTAACCAAAATAGAGAATAAAAACCTCTCTATGGCCAGGGCGTGACATCATAATTCCACATCGCCTGAGACTGATATGATATTCCTGTCATCAATGACAAATACGACTGTCATGATGATTGTATCAATGTATGATTAACTAGAAATGTGTGTCCCACATTTCGTTACGCATTGCTCAATGCATTCATAATTTATAAACTCCCGTTGCAACACAGACCTGTGCCCTGTGTTCTATTAAATGTACATTACACACCAAAATCAACATTTGTCAGATGTTTACCGACCTCAAGTCTGTTTTGTATATTCAGCTATGAGCTATAGCTGGATATACACAACCACTGGTGTGAGACCTGAATTAATCTTGAAATTAGTCAACTTTTGACACTTGGAAAAAAAAAACATTTTTGCTTGATTTGAGCGCAATGTCCCTTTAAGGGAGTGCTGTAACACATATGCTATATTGCATTGTTCAACACGTTTGCCAAGTACAGGGACCAGTAATGTATAACCCTGGCCCTGCATCAACTGTTCAACAGATCCCTCCCTGGCTGCCTTCTCTACAGATTCACACTGGTTTTTCGTGGCCTTATGTAAGGATTGTTTTACTCCCAGCTTACAGTGTGTCACTGATGTAGTGTGGTAGGGAAACACAGCTGCTTCCACTGCCATCCAAAATCAGGCACAGATCAATGAGTGGCCTGACAAACCCAACCACCCCAGCTCATTAGAGGAGTAGTCCCAGTGTACACAGCTGTAATTGTGCAGATTAGAAGAGAACAGAATTGAAATAATAGCCCTCCCTTCATAAAACGCCCGGCTTAGTATACCCAGCAATGGTTATTAGCATTGTCCCCGACAGGCCTTCTATTTGCATGTAATTTCCAATGTGGGAACAATTTGAGCGTCTAATTGGACAGATTTTAGTAGGATCTGACACTGATTTCCCTGTCTACTGGAGTGTGATTGTGTACATATATAGTGAAGCTCGATTTATTCACAAGTGCTTCTGTTATATCAACTGTATAACACTGCAAATCATTTACAGTCTAAGAACATTCCCAGAATGCAGCGGTTTTGCCCATTACCATTCTGGGGAAGGTTTTAGAGAACTCTCTCTCTTGGTAGTCCAGAATAACTCTTTGAACCAAAAGTTGTTAGATGGGCATGCCACAGTTTTATTACAAAATCTATGCTAACTGTGTCTCTTGTAGATAATAAAATATTGGATGCAAGAAGAGTAAATTCAGTAGGATGTTGGTCCATAGGACATACACTACCGTTCAAAAGTTTGAGGTCACTTAGAATTTTCCTTGTTTTTGAAAGAAAGAAAAGCACATTTTTGGTCCATTAAAATAACATAAAATTGATCAGAAATACAGTGTAGACATTGTTAATGTTGTCAATGACTATTGTAGCTGGAAATGGCTGTCACGTTCTGACCTTAGTTCCTTTGTTTTCAGTCTTTGTGTGTTTGTACCAGACAGAACTGTTTCGGTTGTTTCTTTGTTGTTTTGTTATTCAGTGTTCAGTTTGGATTATTATTCAAAATCATGAGCACTTACCACGCTGCACCTTGGTCCTCATCTTCTTCCACCGCCATTACAGAACCACCCACCAAGAAAGGACCAAGCAGCAGCAGCGGCCGGAATCGCAGGACTCCTGGACATGGGAGGAGATACTGGACGGCAAAGGACACTGGACACAGGCTGGGGAATATCGCCACCCCAAGGCAGAGCTGGAGGCAGCGAAAGCTGAGAGGCGGCGGTATGAGGAGGCAGCACGGCAGCGCGGCTGGAAGCCCGAGAGGCAGCCCTAAAAATGTCTTGGGGGAGGCACACGGGGGTGTGGCTAAGTCAGGTAGGAGACCACACGATGCCCACTCTGAGCCAACTCAGGGGGACTGGGCAAGCACCGTGTTATATCGTGAGGCGCACGGTGTCCCCGGTGGGTGTGCATAGCCCAGTGCGGTACATTGCAGCGCCTCGTATCGGCCGGGCTAGAGTGGGCATCGAGCCAGGTGCCATGAAGCTGGCTCAGCGCATCTGGTCACCAGTGCGTCTCCTCGGGGCGGTGTACATGGCACCAGCACAGCCCAGTGCGGGCTATTCCACCTCGCCGCACTGGCCTGGCTACGGGTAGCATTCAACCAGGTAAAGTTGGGCAGGCTCGGTGCTCAAGAGCTCCAGTGCGCCTTCATGGTCCGGTCTATCCAGTGCCACCTCCACGCACCAGCACTCCAGTGGCAGCCCCCCGCACCAGGCTGTCTCTCCGTCTTCTCCCTACAGGTGCTCCCGCCTGTCCAGCTCTGCCAGAGCCTTCCTCCTGCCCAGTGCTGCCAGAGTCTCCCGTCTGTCCTGAGCTGCCAGAGCCGCCAGTCTGTCCTGAGCTGCCAGAGCCGCCAGTCTGCCAGGAGCTGCCTGAGCCGTCAGTCAGCCAGGAGCTGCCAGAGCCGTCAGTCAGCCAGGAGCTGCCAGAGCTGTCAGTCAGGAGCTGCCAGAGCCGCCTGTCACGCCGGCGACGCCAGAATCGCCCTTCACTCCGGCGCTGCCGGAGTCTCCCGCCTGTCCAGCGCTGCCGGAGTCGTCCTTCACTCCGGCGCTGCTGAAATCTCCCGTCCATTCGGGACCCGTGGCTAGGGTCCCCAGTCCGATGTTGGCGGTGAGGGTCGCCGCTCTTAAGTGGCCACGGAGGCGGTTATGGAGGCGGAGAAAGACTGTGGTGGAGTGGGGTCCTCGTCCCGCGCCAGAGCCGCCACTGCAGACAGACACCCACCCAGACCCTCCCCTATAGGTTCAGGTTTTGTGGCCGGAGTCCGCACCTTTGGGGGGTACTGTCACGTTCTGACCTTAGTTCCTTTGTTTTCAGTCTTTGTGTGTTTGTACCAGACAGAACTGTTTCGGTTGTTTCTTTGTTGTTTTGTTATTCAGTGTTCAGTTTTGATTATTATTAAAAATCATGAGCACTTACCACGCTGCACCTTGGTCCTCATCTTCTTCCACCGACGTCAGCCGTTACAATGGCTGATTTTTAATGGTATATTTAAAAAAAAAAATCTACTGTAAATAGGTGTACAGAGGCCCGTTATCAGCAACCGTCACTCCTGTGTTCCAATGGCACGTTGTGTTAACTAATCCAGGGTTATAATTTTAAAATGCTAATTGATCATTAGAAAACACTTTTGCAATTATGTTAGCACAGCTGAAAACTGTTGTTCTGATTAAAGAAGCAATACAACTGCCGTTCTTTAAACTAGTTGAGTATATGGAGCATCAGCATTTGTGGGTTCAATTACAGGCTCAAAATGGCCAGAAACAAAGGACTTTCTTTTGAAACTCGTCAGTCTATTATTTTTCGGAGAAACTTGCGAGAAACTTCCAAAAAACTGAAGATCTCATACAACGCTGTGTACTTCTCCCTTCACAGAACAGCGCAAACGGTCTCTAACCGGAATAGAAAGAGGAGTGGGAGGCCCCAGTGCACAACTGAGTGGTTGAACAATGAGTTTTAATGACTCCAACCTAAGTGTATGTAAACATCTGACTTCAACTGTAGATCTCACCAATAGAGTAGGATGTTGTTTGATAGAACATAGATCTTACAAATACAACAGGAGTTTGGTTCATAGGACATAGATCTCACAAAAACAGAGGGATGTTGGTCGATAAGGCATAGATCTCACAAATACAGAACGATGTTGTTTGATAGAACATAGATCTCACAAATACAGAGGGATGTTGGTCGATAAGGCATAGATCTCACAAATACAGAACGATGTTGTTTGATAGAACATAGATCTCACAAATACAGAGGGATGTTGGTCGATAAGGAATAGATCTCATTAATACAGTAGGATGTTGGTCCGTAGAACCAATATCTCACCAATAGAGTACAATGTTGGTTCATAGGTCATAGATCTCACCAATACAGTCGGATGTTGGTCCATAGGACATAGATCTCACCAATACAGTAGAATGTTGGTTCATAGGTCATAGATCTCACCAATACAGTCGAATGTTGGTCCATAAGACATAGATCTCACCAATACAGTAGAATGTTGGTCCATAAGACATAGATCTCACCTATACAGTCGGATGTTGGTCCATAAGACATGGATCTCACCAATACAGTCGGATGTTGGTCCATAGGACATAGATCTCACCAATACAGTAGAATGTTGGTTCATAGGTCATAGATCTCACCAATACAGTCGGATGTTGGTCCATAGGACATAGATCTCACCAATACAGTAGAATGTTGGTTCATAGGTCATAGATCTCACCAATACAGTCGGATGTTGGTCCATAAGACATAGATCTCACCAATACAGTCGGATGTTGGTCCATAAGACATAGATCTCACCAATACAGTCGAATGTCCATGGATCTCACCAATACAGTCGGATGTTGGTCCATAGACATAGATCTCACCAATACAGTAGAATGTTGGTTCGATAGATCTCACCAATACAGTTGTTGGTCCATAGGACATAGATCTCACCAATACAGTAGAATGTTGGTCCATAGGACATAGATCTCACCTATACAGTCGAATGTTGGTCCATAAGACATAGATCTCACCAATACAGTAGAATGTTGGTCCATAGGACATAGATCTCACCTATACAGTCGGATGTTGGTCCATAAGACATAGATCTCACCAATACAGTCGGATGTTGGTCCATAGGACATAGATCTCACCAATACAGTATAATGTTGGTTCATAGGTCATAGATCTCACCAATACAGTAGAATGTTGGTCCATAGGACATAGATCTCACCAATACAGTAGGATGTTGGTCCATAGGTCATAGATCTCACCAATTCAGTAGGATGTTGGTCCATAGAACATAGATCACCATTACACTGGTCAGCTGTCCATTTTAGTATAGAAGAAGTATAGCCCGCACACTCATAATCTCCTCCACGTATCTTTAAAAATCCTCATAAACTGCTCCACATAGCCTTCAAAAACTCTCATAAGCCCCTCCCCGTACCTTTAAAAACCCGCATAAGCTCCTCCCCGTACCTTTAAAAACCCTTATAATGTCCTCCCCGTACCTTTAAAAACCCTCATAATGTCCTCCCGTACCTTTAAAAACCCTCATAATGTCCTCCCCGTACCTTTAAAAACCCTCATAATGTCCTCCCCGTACCTTTAAAAACCCTCATAATGTCCTCCCCGTACCTTTAAAAACCCTCATAATGTCCTCCCCGTACCTTTAAAAACCCTCATAATGTCTGCCACATCCCTTTATTCACTAACAAACAACATTTAGATCCTTTAAGACTCTTCGTCAGGTCATCTTCACAGGATCTGAACGTTGTTTTAATTGTGAATTTAAAAAGAATCGGAATATAGGTAAGTGGCGGAGATTATGTGTGTTTTTGTTGGTCCTGCGCCCTAAGGATGTGCTTTTGATCACGATTGACTACGGTATACAGTTTAGGACATCCGTTGTAAACCGAGTATGTCAATCTTGAACCATCACCGAACTAGAGAGTGGAATGTCTTGGGGTCCCAGAGTGGAGGTTTGGGAAACACTGTTCTACTGTAAATAATATGGTTAAGAATGTATGAACAGTGGGTGGTGAAATGCTTTTTAAAATTAATATAACAACAGTGGTATCTCCACATAGATTTTCTTTGAGAGGAGAAATATGATTTCTCACTGTACAAGTATGTTGCTTTGTGATAACATGGTAACCATGTCCTTTTCCTGAATGTCTTCTGAGACTCTTGAGTAATTTCTTCCACCGAATTTACAGGTGTTTATCTCTGTGATGTCAGTGGATAGACACTTGTTCTATGACACTGCAAACCCCCAATCTCATTCTGAACTCTTGTCATCTTCATATATTTTGCCAAGTCATTGTCTCGCGTTCATTGGGTCATCATGAGTGAGATCACAAGAGACCAGACTCAGAGAGAATGACAGCTCCGAATGGCATCTAATCAATCAAACTGTACAAATATAGAAGCATCTATCAGAAGGTGATGAAGCAAATGCCCCAAACATCTTCTTTGAAACAATCTCGTCTTGGTCCCCTTTTTGGGGCAGCATGCTTTTCTCTCTGAAGGTGAAACGCCAGATGGAAAAACCACATGAATTTGACATGATCGCATGTGAAGTGTTCCAAAAAGCACATGTCTTCATGCGATTACATGTGAAGTTATGGGGCAACATGTAAAGAAACATGTGATAGCATGAAACTACACATGAAAAAAAATTGCACATGTAAAGTGATCCAAAAACACATGTGTTCACATGATTTTACATGTGAAATTTCACGTGAAATTATGTGATTTCCACATGTGAAATCATGTGTTTTTTCCTGTTATAGGGCATGGTTGAGATGATGGTAAACATACATGTACAGCATCACAGGAGGTTGGTGGGGAGAATGGGCTTGTGGTAATGACTGGAGTGGAGTTCTAGGAATACTATCAAATACATAAAACACATGATATCCAGGTGTTTGATTCCATTCCATTTGCGCCGTTCCGACCATTATTATCCACCCCAGTGTCTCTATTTGCACATTCATCTTCTGCACATCTACCATTCCAGTGTCTAATTGCTATGTTGTAATTACTTTTCCACCATGGCCTATGTATTGCCTTTTCTCCCTTATCCTACCTCATTTGCACACACTGTATATAGACTTGTTCTATTGTATTATTGACTGTATGTTTGTTTATTCCATGTGTAACTCTGTGTTGTTGTATGTGTCGAACTGCTGTGCTTTATCTTGGCCAGGTCGCAGTTGTAAATGAGAACTTGTTCTCAACGAGCCTTCCTGGTTAAATAAAGGTGAAATCAATTAAATAAATCAAATGAGCTGTTCTCCCTTCAGCAGTCCTCTGTGTGCGGCATAGTTATTCTGATGGAACATAACTTGAGTTGAATGACAGTGTTATATTATTTTGCGTTGGCCAACCAACATTAGAGGAAAACAAACGCATCCACCCATCAGATGGGCTGCAACTCTACTAATGTGCTTAATAGCTTTTGATTGAGATAGTGGACAGCATTTCCCAAAATGCCAGTAGAATAGGACCACTGCATTGGCTGTTGTATGAGGCCACCTAGTGGACAAAAGAGGGAATGGACATGCGTTCTCAAATCTTGATTGGTCCAACCAGTTAGCTCCAACAAGAGGCCAGGACCAATGATTTATATATACACTAAATGACTGACAGGGCGCTGTTTTGAAGCCACCGTTCCTCCATCTTGGTACTCCCCCACCGTTGTACTGAAGCAACCGTTCCTCCACCTTGGTACTCCCCTACCATTGTGTTGAAGCCACCGTTCCTCCCTCTTGGCACTCCCCCATCCATTGTAAAATATGTTTTGGAAGCTATAGAAATATATTTATAAATGTTTACATTTGTTCTGTTACAGACACCTTAGTGCAAGGATGTGCAACTTTGATGTGGGTGGGGCCACAGTTGCTACTCCCACACCGAGAGCAGAACATTTTAGTATCCCCATGTTGACACTGGAGATCCTTTCTTATAGTTAATTAGGTGCAATATTGCCATGAAGTGTAGATAGAATGTTGACGTTTTAAAGCAAGTGGCTGCAATTCTACACATGTTTACATGGGGACGAGACAAGATTTAGCATTTTCATAACAAATTTCACGGAATTCTACTAATTTTGCAATTAGACGGAGAGAAATGTTTTTAGTTTTTAAAAGCACTTGCTTTAAAACTTCCACATGATATCTGAGTAAGACTGACTAACAAAATCAATGGGGGCCCCACAGCCGGTTATTCGACCACATGTTTAGAAAGCTGGCTGCTAAGCTAATGTAGCAATCTAAAACATTTATCTGACATGGGCTAATTAACTGACTGTCAGTGAGAAGAGAAAAACTGCTGATGCTAAGAAAAGATCCGAGGTCCTTCAAAATGGGGTCAGCGGGGCCGGCCACCAGTTACCCATCCCAGTGGGGCTGGCCACCAGTTGCCCATCCCAGTGGGGCCGGCCACCAGTTGCCCATCCCAGTGGGGCCGGCCACCAGTTGCCCATCCCAGTGGGGCCCATCCCAGTTGCCCATCCCAGCGGGGCCGGCCACCAGTTGCCCATCCCAGTTGCCCATCCCAGTGGGGCCGGCCACCAGTTGCCCATCCCAGTTGCCCATCCCAGTGGGGCCGGCCACCAGTTGCCCATCCCAGTAGGGACAGCCACCAGTTGCCCATCCCAGTGGGGCCGGCCACCAGTTGCCCATCCCAGTTGCCCATCCCAGCGGGGCCGGCCACCAGTTGCCCCTCCCAGTTGCCCATCCCAGCGGGGCCGGCCACCAGTTGCCCATCCCAGTTGCCCATCCCAGTGGGGCCGGCCACCAGTTGCCCATCCCAGTTGCCCATCCCAGTGGGGCCGGCCACCAGTTGCCCATCCCAGAGGGGCCGGCCACCAGTTGCCCATCCCAGTTGCCCATCCCAGCGGGGCCGGCCACCAGTTGCCCATACCAGTTGCCCATCCCAGTGGGGCCGGCCACCAGTTGCCCATCCCAGCGGGGCCGGCCACCAGTTGCCCATCCCAGTTGCCCATCCCAGTGGGGCCGGCCACCAGTTGCCCATCCCAGTTGCCCATCCCAGTGGCGCCGGCCACCAGTTGCCCATCCCAGTAGGGACGGCCACCAATTGCCCATCCCAGTGGGGCCGGCCACCAGTTGCCCATCCCAGTTGCCCATCCCAGCGGGGCCGGCCACCAGTTGCCCATCCCAGTTGCCCATCCCAGCGGGGCCGGCCACCAGTTGCCCATCCCAGTTGCCCATCCCAGTGGGGCCCGGCCACCAGTTGCCCATCCCAGTTGCCCATCCCAGTGGGGCCGGCCACCAGTTGCCCATCCCAGAGGGGCCGGCCACCAGTTGCCCATCCCAGTGGGGCCGGCCACCAATTGCCCATCCCAGAGGGGCCGGCCACCAGTTGCCCATCCCAGCGGGGCCGGCCACCAGTTACCCATCCCAGTGGGGCCGGCCACCAGTTGCCCATCCCAGTGGGGCCCATCCCAGTTGCCCATCCCAGCGGGGCCGGCCACCAGTTGCCCATCCCAGTTGCCCATCCCAGTGGGGCCGGCCACCAGTTGCCCATCCCAGTTGCCCATCCCAGTGGGGCCGGCCACCAGTTGCCCATCCCAGTTTGCCCATCCCAGTGGGGCCGGCCACCAGTTGCCCATCCCAGTTGCCCATCCCAGTGGGGCCCGGCCACCAGTTGCCCATCCCAGAGGGCCGGCCACCCAGTGCCCATCCCAGTTGCCCATCCCAGCGGGGCCGGCCACCAGTTGCCCATACCAGTTGCCCATCCCAGTGGGGCCGGCCACCAGTTGCCCATCCCAGCGGGGCCGGCCACCAGTTGCCCATCCCAGTTGCCCATCCCAGTGGGGCCGGCCACCAGTTGCCCATCCCAGTTGCCCATCCCAGTGGCGCCGGCCACCAGTTGCCCATCCCAGTAGGGACGGCCACCAGTTGCCCATCCCAGTGGGGCCGGCCACCAGTTGCCCATCCCAGTTGCCCATCCCAGCGGGGCCGGCCACCAGTTGCCCATCCCAGTTGCCCATCCCAGTGGGGCCGGCCACCAGTTGCCCATCCCAGTTGCCCATCCCAGTGGGGCCGGCCACCAGTTGCCCATCCCAGAGGGGCCGGCCACCAGTTGCCCATCCCAGTTGCCCATCCCAGCGGGGCCGGCCACCAGTTGCCCATACCAGTTGCCCATCCCAGTGGGGCCGGCCACCAGTTGCCCATCCCAGCGGGGCCGGCCACCAGTTGCCCATCCCAGTTGCCCATCCCAGTGGGGCCGGCCACCAGTTGCCCATCCCAGTTGCCCATCCCAGTGGCGCCGGCCACCAGTTGCCCATCCCAGTAGGGACGGCCACCAGTTGCCCATCCCAGTGGGGCCGGCCACCAGTTGCCCATCCCAGTTGCCCATCCCAGCGGGGCCGGCCACCAGTTGCCCATCCCAGTTGCCCATCCCAGCGGGGCCGGCCACCAGTTGCCCATCCCAGTTGCCCATCCCAGTGGGGCCCGGCCACCAGTTGCCCATCCCAGTTGCCCATCCCAGTGGGGCCGGCCACCAGTTGCCCATCCCAGAGGGGCCGGCCACCAGTTGCCCATCCCAGTGGGGCCGGCCACCAATTGCCCATCCCAGAGGGGCTGGCCACCAGTTGCCCATCCCAGTGGGGCCGGCCAAAAACATTTTCCCATCCCAGTACCCATCCCAGTGGCGCTCCCACCAGTTGCCCATCCCAGTAGGGACGGTTGAAGTTGCCCATCCCAGTGGGGCCGGCCACCAGGTGCCCATCCCAGTTGCCCATCCCAGCGGGGCCGGCCACCAGTTGCCCATCCCAGTTGCCCATCCCAGTGGGGCCGGCCACCAGTTGCCCATCCCAGTTGCCCATCCCAGTGGGGCCGGCCACCAGTTGCCCATCCCAGAGGGGCCGGCCACCAGTTGCCCATCCCAGTTGCCCATCCCAGCGGGGCCGGCCACCAGTTGCCCATACCAGTTGCCCATCCCAGTGGGGCCGGCCACCAGTTATCCCAGTCGGGGCCGGCCACCAGTTGCCCATCCCAGTTGCCCATCCCAGTGGGGCCGGCCACCAGTTGCCCATCCCAGTTGCCCATCCCAGTGGCGCCGGCCACCAGTTGCCCATCCCAGTAGGGACCCAGTTGCCCATCCCAGTGGGGCCGGCCACCAGTTGCCCATCCCAGTTGCCCATCCCAGCGGGGCCGGCCACCAGTTGCCCATCCCAGTTGCCCATCCCAGCGGGGCCATGTTGCCCATCCCAGTTGCCCATCCCAGTGGGGCCCGGCCACCAGTTGCCCATCCCAGTTGCCCATCCCAGTGGGGCCGGCCACCAGTTTTGCCCATCCCAGAGGGCCGGCCACCAGTTGCCCATCCCAGTGGGGCCGGCCAACCAAGTGCCCATCCCAGAGGGGCTGGCCACCATTTTGATTTGACTCCCAGTGGGGCCGGCACCAGTAATTATATCCCAGCGGGGCCGGCCACCAGTTACCCATCCCAGTGGGGCCGGCCACCAGTTGCCCATCCCAGTTGCCCATCCCAGTGGGGCCGGCCAGCAGTTGCCCATCCCAGTAGGGACAGCCACCAGTTGCCCATCCCAGTGGGGCCGGCCACCAGTTGCCCATCCCAGTTGCCCATCCCAGCGGGCCGGCCACCAGTTGCCCCTCCCAGTTGCCCATCCCAGCGGGGCCGGCCTGACCCATCCCAGTTGCCCATCCCAGTGGGGCCGGCCACCAGTTGCCCATCCCAGTTGCCCATCCCAGTGGGGCCGGCCACCAGTTGCCCATCCCAGAGGGGCCGGCCACCAGTTGCCCATCCCAGTTGCCCATCCCAGAAAAGGCCACCAGTTGCCCATACCAGTTGCCCATCCCAGTGGGGCCGGCCAAACAGTTTTCCCATCCCAGCGGGGCCGGCCACCAGTTGCCCATCCCAGTTGCCCATCCCAGTGGGGCCGGCCACCAGTTGCCCATCCCAGTTGCCCATCCCAGTGGGGCCGGCCACCAGTTGCCCATCCCAGTAGGGACTAAACACCAGTTGCCCATCCCAGTGGGGCCGGCCACCAGTTGCCCATCCCAGTTGCCCATCCCTTCGGGGCCGGCCACCAGTTGCCCATCCCAGTTGCCCATCCCAGCGGGGCCGGCCACCAGTTGCCCATCCCAGTTGCCCATCCCAGTGGGGCCCGGCCACCAGTTGCCCATCCCAGTTGCCCATCCCAGTGGGGCCGGCCACCAGTTGCCCATCCCAGAGGGGCCGGCCACCAGTTGCCCATCCCAGTGGGGCCGGCCACCAATTGCCCATCCCAGAGGGGCCGGCCACCAGTTGCCCATCCCAGTGGGGCCGGCCACCAGTTGCCCATCCCAGCGGGGCCGGCCACCAGTTACCCATCCCAGTGGGGCCGGCCACCAGTTGCCCATCCCAGTGGGGCCGGCCACCAGTTGCCCATCCCAGTTGCCCATCCCAGTGGGGCCGGCCACCAGTTGCCCATCCCAGTTGCCCATCCCAGTGGGGCCGGCCACCAGTTGCCCATCCCAGTGGGGCCGGCCACCAGTTACCCATCCCAGTTGCCCATCCCTGTGGGGCCGGCCACCAGTTGCCCATCCCAGCGGGGCCGGCCACCAGTTGCCCATCCCAGTGGGGCCGACCAGTTGCCCATTTGACAGATGGGCCGGCCACCAGTTGCCCATCCCAGTGGGGCCGGCCAGCAGTTGCCCATCCCAGAGGGGCCGGCCACCAGTTGCCCATCCCAGTTGCCCATCCCAGTGGGGCCGGCCACCAGTTGCCCATCCCAGGGGGGCCGGCCACCAGTTGCCCATCCCAGGGGGGCCGGCCACCAGTTGCCCATCCCAGTGGGGCTGGCCACCAGTTGCCCATCTCAGCCTTAATGCATACTTAGAAATTAGATTATTTGAGCTAAACATTTAACATTTAAAAGTATATAAAAACATTTTCCTAAGTACTAATGTTACTCTCCCCATAACAATAAATATGTGAATGGTTGAATATGCCAATATGGTTGAATGGTGCTTCAAAGCCTCTCATTGGCCAATACAAAGCATCGACCATCCAGGGTTTAAATACATAATTGGTCAGGTCTCCTGTGCACATGCCCTGCATGCCCGGTCAGTCATTTAGGCATGATTAGCACAAGGTTTAGATTGCTAGCTAGACCACCTTACTTATCAATCAAAAAAAAAAAAGTATGACACATGGGCGAATTGAGTTATAGTCAGTGACTGAAATAACAAGTGAAAAACGACTGATGCACAACCTTTTGTATTCTACTATTCTAACTCTTAACCCTCCGATTATGTTGAGGGTCAATTTGACTAATTTCCACTTTCGAGTGGTCTAAAACACTAGGTAACCTCTCTTTTTCTCCATGAAATTAAATTACTTTTCCTCAATTTAGGGTCATGAACCTAACTTCAAAATGTGGACACACTTATGTGTTGTGGAAAGTCTGTGTAGATTTTGTACACAAAAATGGTATAGATATTTGCACAGGTCCAGAATAAACAAGTGTCTTTGATGTATTTTGATTTGACTGTTTCTGGTTGCACTTTTATAATTATATTTGGGTGAAAAGGAGCTTTTCAAAGCCTCTCCTTCTCAGTGTGAGAGCAGCAGATCTCTGACACGAACACTCAACAATGAGCTCCAAAAGAAAATGCTTGTTTGTGAGAAAGGAAATATGTTTAACAAATTGTTCTTAAATATTGAGTTTTTGAAATCAAATGTTCTTGTATTTCTTCTTTCTGAAAGGTCTGACAAGACAAAATAAAGTTTGGGCTGTTTTTACATGATTCTTTGACTGTCTTGAGTCTTGTTTTAAACTGTTAAACTGTCAAACTGTCCCATACCACAATGGATGGAATTATTTTTCAGAAAAGCATAAGGGTTAACAGTAAGTTCAGTCCCCGACTGAGTTCCAAAACATTTTTTCAATAAAACCGTCTGCGGGGCATTATGTGCAGAGCGTCATCTGCGTATAGTCAGAGGCGCACCTCTGTAGCTCCTGTATGTTTCCCAAGAACACGTCAAAAGACTAAACAACCGACTCAACAAACAGCCCTGAAACCTGTCGAGCGTTTTCCTTTCCCACCTGTCGATCACATATCAGGTTGTATCTAAAGTAAACGCAGCTCTGACAAACACAAACTGTGTTTTATTATCTCACATCATCAAGCTGTCAGAGAAGCCGTCACAAAAACAAACAAAAAAAACAACACTTGCTCATTGTGCATATTGAGCACGATTAAAACCATAACTTTCAAGACACCTGTGCACCATGATACGATTAATCAATGCAAGAATTAACAAGTATGAAGCCAAGTGGTAGCTACTCTTCTCTGCCTCCTCTTCCTCCTCCTCCTCACCCCCCATCTTCCTCCTCCCTCCCTTTCTCCTCCTATCCTTCACTGATAGAGAGCGGCATGGAGTCAGGTTGGGCGCTTGGCAAACGGTTTAGGCTCTAATCAGTCACAGTTCTTTCCTACAGCCCAGTAAACTATGGTTTAATATGAATGAACCGTGAACAGTTTGACAGATGTGGATCTTGACGTCGCTTAGGAAACAGTTTGACAGATGTGGATCTTGACGTCGCTTAGCAAACAGTTTGACAGATGTGGATCTTGACGTCATTTAGGAAACAGTTTGACAGATGTGGATCTTGACGTCGCTTAGGAAACAGTTTGACAGATGTGGATCTTGACGTCGCTTAGGAAACAGTTTGACAGATGTGGATCTTGACTTCGCTTAGCAAACAGTTTGACAGATGTGGATCTTGACGTCGCTTAGGAAACAGTTTGACAGATGTGGATCTTGACGTCGCTTAGGAAACAGTTTGACAGATGTGGATCTTGACGTCGCTTAGGAAACAGTTTGACAGATGTGGATCTTGACGTCGCTTAGGAAACAGTTTGACAGATGTGGATCTTGACGTCGCTTAGGAAACAGTTTGACAGATGTGGATCTTGACTTCGCTTAGCAAACAGTTTGACAGATGTGGATCTTGACGTCATTTAGGAAACAGTTTGACAGATGCGGATCTTGACGTCGCTTAGCAAACAGTTTGACAGATGCGGATCTTGACGTCGCTTAGCAAACAGTTTGACAGATGTGGATCTTGACGTCGCTTAGCAAACAGTTTGACAGATGTGGATCTTGACGTCGCTTAGCAAACAGTTTGACAGATGTGGATCTTGACGTTGCTTAGGAAACAGTTTGACAGATGCGGATCTTGACGTCGCTTAGCAAACAGTTTGACAGATGCGGATCTTGACGTCGCTTAGGAAACAGTTTGACAGATGTGGATCTTGACGTCGCTTAGGAAACAGTTTGACAGATGTGGATCTTGACGTCGCTTAGGAAACAGTTTGACAGATGTGGATCTTGACGTCGCTTAGCAAACAGTTTGACAGATGTGGATCTTGACGTCGCTTAGAAAACAGTTTGACAGATGTGGATCTTGACGTCGCTTAGCAAACAGTTTGACAGATGTGGATCTTGACGTCATTTAGGAAACAGTTTGACAGATGTGGATCTTGACGTCGCTTAGGAAACAGTTTGACAGATGTGGATCTTGACGTCACTGAGCAAACAGTTTGACAGATGTGGATCTTGACGTCATTTAGGAAACAGTTTGACAGATGTGGATCTTGACGTCGCTTAGGAAACAGTTTGACAGATGTGGATCTTGACGTCACTGAGCAAACAGTTTGACAGATGTGGATCTTGACGTCGCTTAGGAAACAGTTTGACAGATGTGGATCTTGACGTCGCTTAGGAAACAGTTTGACAGATGTGGATCTTGACGTCGCTTAGGAAACAGTTTGACAGATGTGGATCTTGACGTCGCTTAGGAAACAGTTTGACAGATGTGGATCTTGACGTCGCTTAGGAAACAGTTTGACAGATGTGGATCTTGACATTGCTTAGCAAACAGTTTGACAGATGTGGATCTTGACGTCGCTTAGGAAACAGTTTGACAGATGTGGATCTTGACATCGCTTAGCAGCGCCGCATCATGGATAACGGGTTAGGTCATGATATTCGGTAAATAGGTGGGAATTGGATTCAGAATGGGCAGCATTATGTCAAGCCCTTAATCATGTATACACACTATTGAAAACACATGAATAGGCCTCAGCTTGGAAAAGGCATCTACTTTATTTTTCCCGATATACTGTAAATAACACCATTCTCCATCAGTGGAGACTGCTGAGGTAATGAAGGCTTATAATAATTTCTGGAGAGAGCTAATGGAATGGCATCAAACAAATGGAACTCATGTATTTGATACCGTTCCACACCAGCCATTAACACGATGTCATGACATTGCCCTCTTTGGGTACAGCGAGCACTATTCCCCCTCCCTCTGCACAATCCCCCTCCCTCTGTCTCCTACACCCAGGCTGCTGTGGTCAGAGAGGTCAGAAATTCCTAGAGGAGATCCCCTCCTCATGGCCAGAGTATAAAGAGAGAGTGAGTTTTCATAGAGAGAACAAAGGAAATTCTTCCACCTCACAGAAATGGAGGTCCAAACAATATTTATGTTCTGGAGAACGTATAAAAGATCGGCGAAGAATCCAGCTACGAACTGGTCCGTTTGGTACAATTTTGTGAAACTCATGAGAGGCAATATGGCTACATTACCATAACGCTGTTTTATACAATAGCCTCAGTTATGAGGCTTACATCGAATTGTTGTATAAAATGAATGAGTAAAGATGGAACTATTTGTGAAATGATGTGATGCTATGTAATGATAATGTGAGGAATTGTATTTCTGTTTAAAGTTTCACTAAGTCATTGGCCCGCCCCCAGGAGCACAGACAGAACCTGGTGTCATGGGACAGCCCTTTTCTATGTTCCGAATAAAACCCCCACCTGGGTTTTCCCATTTCAGACCGAGCTTACCTCAATTACGAGAGGGCTAAGGGTTGAGACGAGACCAGTACCTCTTTCACAGAGGGAAATAAGGCTTGAGTAGATTGCTGAATCTTTTAACCATCCCACGTGGTTAAACTCTTAGACTATCAATACCGACAGAATAAGAACAAGTCTTTGATATTAATTACTAGTCTGCAACTCGGAATTCGGTATCATTGAACACGAAGACAACCGCCGAAACATCTAAAGGTAAAGAATAATTCATTAATCAGAAGACTAAGTGATCAGATATTAAAATATCTGAAAGATATATTAGGAAAATTATAACTTTTTAATTTGAATATATTCCTTGGTGCCACGACTTCCTAGTTAATTACAGTTACGTGATTAAGTAGTTTAATCACGTAATAATAATTACAGAGAATGTTTGATAAAGATTCATCTTCAGGTTATGATGCCAAAGACACGACAACTAGCATATCCTCCCCAATTAATGTGGCACTAACCTCCTGTGTTCTCCATGCACTGTGATTTACCATCTCTATTGATAAGAGCTAGGTATATTAGTGCTCTCGTAATTTGTGTGGATGAAATGTGGGGATCCAAGCTATAGGTTTCTGTAGCACTGAACCTGTCGAGGTGATGCATGCGCTTTATAATGTTTTCATTATATGCCTGGGCTGATCTCTGTTTTATTTTACCATTTGTATCATGTTAAATATTAGCCACCGTCAGTAATATCCACATACATTTATTTTTGCATCATTCCATTTACCTTTCTTTCCTCTATCACGTCCTTGTAAATTGTTCCTGAGGGTCGCTAGCAATAGTGGATCACGTAGCCTATTTGAATCATTATAGAACTCAGACCACACGTAGCCGTTTATACCTGGAGCCTGGCGCACGGTTCACCACAACTGGACTGCTGTCATACAGTTCCATGATTAGTGAGAATTAAGGCAGATTTACGGGAATATTGTTCAACCCCTATTGTACACTTTTTACAATTTCAAATGTTTCATTGCGTCATCTGTGGACCTATTGGGGTGGTAAGCAAATTGGAGTAGGTCTAGGGTGTCAGGTAGGGTAGAGGTGATAGGATCCTTGACTAGTCTCTCAAAGCACTTCATGATGACGGAAGTTTAGCTCAGTTACCTTAGCTTTCTTGGGAACAGGAACAATGGTGGCCCTCTTGAAGCATGTGGGAACAGCAGACTGGGATAGGGATTGATTGAATATGTCCGTAAACACACCAGCCAGCTGGTCTGCGCATGCTCTGAGGACGCGGCTAGGGATGCCATCTGATCCGGCAGCCTTGCGAGGGTTAACACGTTTAAATGTTTTACTCAAGTTGGCTGCGGTGAAGGAGAGCCCGCAGCTTTTGGTAGCGGGCTGTGTCGGTGGCACTGTATTGTCCTCAAAGCGAGCAAAGAAGCTGTTTAGTTGATTTGGGAGCAAGACATAGTGGTCCGCGACGGGGCTGGTTTTCTTTTTGTAGTCCGTGATTGACTGTAGACCCTGCCACATACCTCTTGTGTCTGAGCCGTTGAATTGTGACTCTACTTTGTCTCTATACTGACACTTAGCTTGTTTGATTGTTTGCGAAAGGAACAGCTACACTGCTTGTATTCGGTCATGTTTCCGGTCGCCTATCCCTGATTAAAAGCAGTGGTTCGCGCTTTCAATTTTGCACAAATGCTGCCATCAATCCACGGTTTCTGGTTGGGGAAGGTTTTAATATTCGCGGGTACAACATCACCGATGTACTTGCTAATAAACTCGCTCACCGGATCAGCATATACATCAATGTTGTTGTTCGATGCTATCCGGAACATATCCCAGTCCACATGATTGAAGCAATCTTGAAGTGTGGAATCAGATTGGTCGGACCAACATTGAACAGACCTGAGCACGGGCATTTCCTGTTTTAGTTTCTGTCTATAGAACCCGCGCAGCGATTGGCGCAACGGTCTAAGACACTGCATCTCAGTAATAGAGGTGTCACTACAGACCCTGGTTCAATTCCAGGCTGTATCACAACCTGCTGTAATTGGAAGTCCCATAGGGCGGTACACAAATGGTCCAGCGTCATTAGGGTTTGGCAGGGGTAGGCTGTCATTGTAAATAAGAATTTATTCTTAACTGACTTCCCTGGTAAAATAAAATACATACTGTATTTTCCTAAATCTAAAATGTGCCTAAATAATCTACAAGATCAGGATATTTTGAAATCTGACAGTTGGTGCTGAAATGGAGCTGGATATGCATGCACAGTATTTAGATGGCTTTCTTTAATTTATCCCAATATTCTGAAAACTGTTCTCTCCATATATTCTATTGAGTCTGTCGACAAACTTCTAATTAAAGGTGCATCGTATTTAAAGGGATGACTCAAGATAAATGTTCTGAAAAACCAAATTGAATGAAAACTCCATGAGAAAATGTGTTGGCCAGCAAGTGGGAGGTTTTTAGCTGTTGAGTGAAATGTATTCAGAGTTCACAAGGTACCTTGTACACCAACAGAGCGCGTTATGCAACTGAATGAGATAAGTCTGAAAACCAAATACTGAGAAGTGCGTTTGAATGACGTTGGTAGAAAAGGCATACATTCCTAAACCGGGATCAGCCCCATCTTGAATATATTGTCACACTCTGAGTTGCAGTGGCATTTATGCAGGGGGTAGCCTTTCATGCCAACTGACTTGGACATTTTAAACAGGTAACCAGTATGTTGTTGGTGTTTTTCAGTAGACCTATTTTGTGTGTGTGTGTGTGTGTGTGTGTGTGTGTGTGTGTGTGTGTGTGTGTGTGTGTGTGTGTGTGTGTGTGTGTGTGTGTGTGTGTGTGTGTGTGTGTGTGTGTGTGTGTGTGTGTGTGTGTGTGTGTGTGTGTGTGTGTGTGTGTGTGTGTGTGTGTGTGTGTGTGTGTGCGTGTGTGTCAATCTGTGAATGCTGTCATGTTCATGTAACACTCACAACACCCATGTTAAAACTCCCTCCCTCCCTATATATTCCCTCCTTCTTACTCCAACTGATAAACTCTCAGCAGTTCAGTTCAGGTACAGAAAACTCAAAGTTGATCTGTGAGGGCTACACAAGCAAAACCCCAGTTCTGCCCACTGTTCTACTGAGGACTGCTGCTTATTTCACAATCTCACTTTTCACCTCCACTTCTTGGCTGTAAGCAAAAGAACATCAGCATTGGGATGGTGGGCAGCATCAGACTGACTGAATATTTCACTCACCACTGTTTCACTGGTGAGCACAGTGTTCATTCTGTTTTAACCAGGCTACATGAGAACAGCCCAAGCGAAAACTGAAATCCCTGATGAGGACAGATAGTTGGAGTCGTAGCTAAAAGCAAGCAGAGCGGAGATCGAATGACCGCCTTCCCCACAGAGGGGAGTAAATGAACAACATCTACTTCATAGCAGTGCTGCCATGTGCTTCCATTTCTTGAAAGTTTACAGATGGAGTGACAGAGTGATGAAAGAGAGGGCGTGTGATAGACCCTTTCCTAAAATCGTGGGGGTTGGGAAGCGCACCACTTAGAATCTTTGACTTGTGTGGGTATTGTGGGTAATGTGAGTATTTACTGTAATATAAAACTCACATTATTACTGTTTTAACACCACTTATAATGTCCCATGGGGTTTATGCGTAAGATTTGAGTGATATACGGCAATATGCAATATGCTGAATGGTGTGTTCTGTTGGCTCCAAGTGTTTTTATGGAGAGTCACTTCTAATGGGCATATTTGACTGCATCACTTCCTTTTTTATATATAAGAAACATTAATGTGTTGAAAATTCCACATTATCTGCACACACACAGCTCTGACACACACACTTACTCCACCAGACATGCCACCAGGGGTCTTTTCACAGTACCCCAAATCCAGAACAATTTCAAGAAAGCGTACAGTGTTATATAGAGGCTTTATTGCATGGAACTGGCATCTCATATTGCTCAAATGAACAGAAAACTTTTTTTTTTTTTTAAACAGATAAAGCAACACCTCACGGCACAACGCCTCTCCCCTATTTGACATAGATAGTTTGTGTGTATGCATTGATATGTAGGCTACGTGCTTTTATTTATGTACTTCTATCTATCTAGCTGATCTTGTCTATTAATGTTCTGTACTATGTGATGTGTCGTGTGGACCGCAGGAAGAGTAGCTGCTGCTTTCGCAACAGCTAATGGGGTTCCTAATAAAATGCCAAATTTCATTGTTCTTGCCTGATTATGCAATAAAAAAAAGTACTTACTTAATGGTTAAGACTGTATTGACTGACTATTGCACACCTAGCTTTAATACCATCATTACTTAATGGTTAAGACTGTATCGACTGACTATTGCACACCTAGCTTTAATACCAGCATTACTTAATGGTTAAGACTGTATCGACTGACTATTGCACACCTAGCTTTAATACCAGCATTACTTAATGGTTAAGACTGTATCGACTGACTATTGCACACCTAGCTTTAATACCAGCATTACTTAATGGTTAAGACTGTATCGACTGACTATTGTACACCTAGCTTTAATACCAGCATTTACATTTAATGGTTAAGACTGTATCGACTGACTATTGTACACTTAGCTTTGAGACCAGCATTACTAAATGGATAGCAGTTCTTTACCAGGGCAGTGAACGAAGCCAGACACTTTTGGTTGGCCATGAACCAGACACTGAACATCTTTACAACAAAAAAACACAGGATGTCCAATGATAAGCACCCTGCCTGAAATCGAGAAGAGACATTCCGATGTCAGTGAAAAACAAGCGCAGGGAGACAACACTGCCATTCAGGGGAACAGACAATGCTTCATTCATCCTCAACTATGGCACACCCCTGTGTGTGTTGTTACAGGTGAGTCTAGGGCTTCTAAGCAAGCCAGGGCCAAGGCCCAGCCAGAAGCTCTTTAGACATCTCTTTCCAGGTGATTGTTTATTGACGCAGGAAGAACTGAGAAAGTGTAAGCTGTTCCTCCATGATAAAAATTATTCCAAAGGAGGAGACCAGTCGGGGCTCCTCAGAGGTGGAAGTGGTGGACCATCCTCCTCAGTGAATTTCATTTTTTTTAAATACTGATTTTAAAACATTTAATGTTATCCTTTTTATATAAAACTATACTAACTATATTCACATGAAACAAAATAATTGATTAATTAAAACACTATTTTGCAATGAAGGGGGAACCGATCAAATGTGGGCTGTTCCTGCATGTTAAAAATGATTCCAAAGAAGAAGACATCCCTCAGGTTAAACTGTTGACTCGTTTCCGACAAGGAACTGATACCTCAACATTTCCTTGAATTCACTGTGTGACTATTCATTGACAATGACAGGTTCACTGTATTTTGACTGAACCAATATGTATTAGTGTTATATTCCAAAGACAATCAAGACAGTAGACAAATCATTAATCTGCTTGTCATTCCGTTAATGAGCCCCGGCTCAAACATTCATATGAATGCCACAAAACATTCAGACACAAAGGATGATTTGTTTTCGAAAATGTTTTCGAACCCTTGTGTTATAAATGTGTCATCAGCCGGTTGCATATTCACTATGTTGCCCTCCCTGGGTGATGTGTGTGGGTTCATGCGCATCTAGATTGGGTTGTTACGCAGAGCACATATCACTCTGGTGCTTTCTCACAGTTCTGCTGTGCAGAGTATGGTGAGAAGAGTGTACTGTGTAGACGTCTAAGAGACCATATGAAAAATGTTGTAACTGAAGCAGACCTGTAGATCTGGAACAGTACCCTGTGTGTGAGAGACTAGTAAACGCAGCGGCCAATTCTCTATTGGCAAATTCATTTGATGAAAGAAACCTGTAGCTGTCTTGTTCTAATTTTGCTTTATTTTTTACATTTTTGTTGTTGTTGTAAAATTGTAACCTAAACTCTGAGTTGTAACGTTAGGCTATAATGGATCTAGAAATTGATGTAAATTGTAACCTAAACTCTGAGTTGTAACGTTAGGCTATAATGGATCTAGAAATTGATGTAAATTGTAACCTAAACTCTGAGTTGTAACGGTAGGCTATAATGGATCTAGAAATTGATGTAAATTGTAACCTAAACTCTGAGTTGTAACGTTAGGCTATAATGGATCTAGAAATTGATGTAAATTGTAACCTAAACTCTGAGTTGTAACGTTAGGCTATAATGGATCTAGAAATTGATGTAAATTGTAAACCTAAACTCTGAGGCATAACGTTACTCTATACTGGATATAGAAAACTAAATAAACTTTACTTTTGTTTTGAACAAATAGCATTCCACTTACATGTCACTACATATCCAATACTTATTCACTACATATTTACTACATATTCACTACAGACTCACCACATATTTACTACATATTCACTACAGCTCTGGCTGCTCCATGCAGACTGGCGGCTCTGGCTGCTCCATGCAGACTGGCGGCTCTGGCTGCTCCATGCAGACTGGCGGCTCTGGCTGCTCCATGCAGACTGGCAGCTCTGGCTGCTCCATGCAGACTGGCGGCTCTGGCTGCTCCATGCAGACTGGCGGCTCTGGCTGCTCCATGCAGACTGGCGGCTCTGGCTGCTCCATGCATACTGGCGGCTCTGGCTGCTCCTTGCAGACTGGCGGCTCTGGCTGCTCCATGCATACTGGCGGCTCTGGCTGCTCCTTGCAGACTGGCGGCTCTGGCTGCTCCATGCAGACTGGCAGCTCTGGTTGCTACATGCACACTGGCAGCTCTGGCAGCGCTGAACAGGCGGGAGACTCCGGCAGCGCAGAACAGGCGGGAGACTCCGGCAGCGCTGTAAAGGAGGAAGGCTCCGGCAGCGCTGGACAGGCAGGAGACTCCGACAGCGCTGTAGAGGAGGAAGGCTCTGGCAGCGCTGGACAGGCGAGGTGCACTGTAGGCCTGATGCGTGGTGCTGGCACTGGTGGTACTGGGCCGAGGACACGCACAGGAAGCCTGGTGAGCACCGAGCCTGCCCAACCTTACCTGGCTCGATGCCCACTCTAGCCCGGCCGATACGAGGAGCTGGTATGTACCGCACCGGGCTATGCACCCGCACTGGAGACACCGTGCGCTCCACAGCGCCTCTCCGCCTTCGCCGCCTCCAGCTCTTCTTTGGGGCGGCGATATTCTCCAGGCTGAGCCCAGGGTCCTTTACCATCCAATATCTCCTCCCATGTCCAGAAATCCGGATTTCGCTGCTCCTGCTGCCGCTGCCTGTCACCACGCCCATGAGCCCAGTTCGGACCAGGAGTCATGAGACAGCCTTTTTCTGCTCTCCCGAATAAAACCCCTACTTTGAGAATTTCTCAACAGACCATGTTTCCCTCAATTACGAGAGGACAAAGGTTGCAGACCAGCTTACCTTGATAATGAGAGGGCCAAGGTTTGAGTAGGTGGCTGAATCTTTTAACCATACCATGTGGTTAAGACAATTGATGTATGGATGACTCATATTGAAGACTGGGTTCGTGCAGATAACCAACAATTCACGACGTTTGGAATGAGACTAACGTGAGGTAAAATAAATTATTAATTAATTCAGAAGACTATTGATCAGATATGAAAATATCTGAAAAGTTATATTCGGAAAATTATAATTTTGTAATCTGAAGATTTTCCTTGGTGCCCCGACTTCCTAGTTAATAACAGTTACATGATTAATCAGTTTAATCGCGTAATACTAATTACAGAGTACCCCCACGCACCTTTAGCGCTGCAAAAGTCTTCATTTAATGATAGTAAAGACACGACAATTACATGTTTACTACATGTTCACTACATTCTTATGACATGTTCACTACATATTTATTACATATTTACTACACGTTCACTACATATTCAGTACATGTTCACTACACGTTCACTACATATTCAGTACATGTTCACTACATGTTCATTACATATTTACTACATGTTCACTACATGTTCACTACATATTTATTACATATTTACTACATGTTCACTACATGTTCACTACATGTTCACTACATGTTTACTACATGTTCACTACATTCTTATGACATGTTCACTACATATTTATTACATATTTACTACACGTTCACTACATATTCAGTACATGTTCACTACACGTTCACTACATATTCAGTACATGTTCACTACATGTTCACCACATGTTCACTACATGTTCACTACATGTTTACTACATGTTCACTACATGTTCACCACATGTTCACTACATATTTATTACAAATTTACTACATGTTCACTACATGTTCACCACATGTTCACTACATGTTTACTACATGTTCACCACATGTTCACTACATGTTCACTACATGTTCACTACATGTTCACCACATGTTCACTACATGTTCACTACATGTTTACTACATGTTCACTACATGTTCACTACATGTTCACTACATGTTTACTACACGTTCACTACATATTCAGTACATGTTCACTACACGTTCACTACATATTCACTACATGTTCACTACATGTTCACCACATGTTCACTACATGTTCACTACATGTTTACTACATGTTCACTACATGTTCACCACATGTTCACTACATATTTATTACAAATTTACTACATGTTCACTACATGTTCAGTACATGTTCACTACATGTTTACTACATGTTCACTACATGTTTACTACATGTTCACTACATATTTATTACATATTTACTACACGTTCACTACATATTCAGTACATGTTCACTACATGTTTACTACATGTTCACTACATGTTCACTACATGTTCACTACATGTTCACTACATGTTTACTACATGTTCACTACATATTTATTACATATTTACTACATGTTCACTACATGTTCACTACATGTTCACTACATGTTTACTACATGTTCACTACATATTTATTACATATTTACTACATTCACTACATATTCAGTACATGTTCACTACATGTTTACTACATGTTCACTACATATTCAGTACATGTTCACTACATGTTTACTACATGTTCACTACATGTTTACTACATGTTCACCACATGTTCACTACATGTTCACTACATGTTCACTACATGTTCACCACATGTTCACTACATGTTCACTACATGTTTACTACATGTTCACTACATGTTCACCACATGTTCACTACATGTTCACTACATGTTTACTACATGTTCACTACATGTTCACCACATGTTCACTACATTCTTACAACATATTTATGACATGTTCACTACATTTTTATTACATATTCACCACATATTCACTAAATATTTGTGACATATTCACCACATATTTACTACATGTTCACTACATGTTCACTACATATTTACTACATGTTTACTACATGTTCACCACATGTTCACTACATGTTCACTACATGTTCACCACATGTTCACTACATGTTCACTACATGTTCACTACATATTTATTACAAATTTACTACATGTTCACTACATGTTCACCACATGTTCACTACATGTTCACTACATGTTCACCACATGTTCACTACATGTTTACTACATGTTCACCACATGTTCACTACATGTTCACTACATGTTCACCACATGTTCACTACATGTTCACCACATGTTCACTACATGTTCACTACATGTTCACTACATATTTATTACAAATTTACCACATGTTCACTACATGTTCACTACATGTTTACTACATGTTCACCACATGTTCACTACATGTTCACTACATGTTCACCACATGTTCACCACATGTTCACTACATGTTCACCACATGTTCACTACATGTTCACTACATGTTCACTACATGTTCACCACATGTTTACTACATGTTCACCACATGTTCACTACATGTTCACTACATGTTCACCACATGTTCACTACATGTTCACCACATGTTCACTACATGTTCACTACATGTTCACCACATGTTCACTACATGTTCACTACATGTTCACTACATGTTTACTACATGTTCACCACATGTTCACTACATGTTCACCACATGTTCACTACATGTTTACTACATGTTCACTACATATTTACTACATGTTCACCACATGTTCACTACATGTTTACTACATGTTCACTACATATTTACTACATGTTCACCACATGTTCACTACATATTTACTACATGTTTACTACATGTTCACTACATATTTACTACATGTTCACTTGTAACCACACTTTAAATCATCTATTCCAGAACATAATATGCACTGTTTAATTAGTTGTTAAATTAATCAAAGCAATGGATTGAAACCTTTTACCTCTACAATTCCAATCATCCATTCACATTTAAATACTAGTCATGTAGCGGAAGCTCTTATCCAGATTGACTTAGAAAGTACATACCAGGTTATTGGGTGATTTCAAACGTCAAGTTGTTGATACAGGTAAAGTACCTTTAATAACATATTGTCTCAACCCTGAGACTTCTATGGAGATAAACTACCACTTTAATAGGGGGGAGTTGGCGAAGCACAGCTTCACTTGCCAATTGGCATCACAGTCTAGAGAACATGGGGATATGCCAACTAATCAGCTTCTTACCCTTATGGCAAAGTGTCACGTTCTTTCAAAATCGAACCCAGAAGCAGACCAGGACAAGGAGAGTAGGAAGAAGGTGAGTATTTATTTACAAGTGAATGTGAATGGGTAGATATATCCAGGTGGCGTAGCGGGCAGCGGTGGTGAGTTGATGGGAGTAAATAGGTGGATCCAATGAGGTAGCGGAATCCTCCTACGACCAGGCGGAAATGTGGTAAATGATCCGGGTGAGTAACTGAAGACAGAACAAACGGAGGTAAGTTTAAGGCAAGCAATACGTAAAAAACAACAAAACAAATTCTATCCAACTTGAGACTGATACTATGGCACAACATACTGTTCATGGCTAACGATCCGGCAGGGAATGGATTTCAGGTCCGGGCTTATGAAGAGGAGAGATGATCAGGACCAGGTGTGCAGATAGCTGATGGGATACAGGTGTGGGTAATCAGAACTCCCAACTGGCTACATTGCCCGGCAACCAGACAGGGTGCGTTCCAGGACGCCGGAAAAAACACTCCAGGACAGAACACAGGCAAAAAACAGACTCAGGAAACGGGATTTGTGACAGAAAGAGGACTATGGAGATCCTACAGCAGCACCCCCTAACACACCACACACGCACACAGGCACACACACACACTTTTACATGACCATCTGCCAGGGGAGCCGACTCAGATTCTCAAAGGGACAACCTTGCTGAAAAACACACACCGCATCCAGATTAAGACTCCTTTGATTTGGATGTGGGCAATTTAACAAGTGCCTCATAAACATGTTATTTTCTTGCCAGGTTGTTTCTTATTCCATGTTTTAATTACTTGGACGGTAATGGTTACTAACACATGCTACCCAGCTGCAACAGATCAGCATTAATTATTACATAAGGGTTTGTTAACCTGGGGTGTATTCATTACGTCTCGCAATGGAGACCATTTACTGTTTAAGAACTTAACAGAAGCAAACAGAGCAAACCTGTATTCGTCCAATAGAAGCTCTTGTTTTCATTGCAAAATGTTTTCGGTTTGGAGTAAACGGTTTCTGTTGCAAAACCTTTTTCGCAACAGACTAAACATTTTGCAACTGAATCCTAGTGAATACACCCCTGGCAACCTATACTGTAATACATGTATTACCGCTTTTACATAGCTATATGCTGAAAGGCATGTTTCATGTTGTAATGTCAAAATATTTCTTGTAAATTTTATCACGTCATTAAAATACAGTACGGTATTGATAAACATGATATATTGGCCTGTTATAGCTGATTTGGGATCTCAAGACCCACCATTGTGATTTTCATATGACCGTAGAACAGGTGCACCGCTCAGCATCACATCAGCCCAACATCAACAAGTTTATAAACATACCCCATATAAAAAAACCTGGTGGGGGAACAAACAAGCAATGCAAACAAACAATGCTGAGACGATGCACCTGATTACCTGAAGCTCCAAAGCTGTAGACCTACTGTGACATTTGTCTTTAAATAAACTTAAATATAATGCCTTTTTATCATTAAAAACAATTCAAATAAAGACGCATCTTCTGTGTATGGTCTACATCTTCAACATCTTCTGTGTATGGTCTACATCTTCAACATCTTCTGTGTATGGTCTACATCTTCAACATCTTCTGTGTATGGTCTACATCTTCAACATCTTCTGTGTATGGTCTACATCTTCAACATCTTCTGTGTATGGTCTACATCTTCAACATCTTCTGTGTATGTTCTACATCTTCAACATCTTCTGTGTATGGTCTAATCTTCATCTTCTGTGTATGGTCTACATCTTCAACATCTTCTGTGTATGGTCTACATCTTCAACATCTTCTGTGTATGGTCTACATCTTCAACATCTTCTGTGTATGGTCTACATCTTCAACATCTTCTGTGTATGGTCTACATCTTCAACATCTTCTGTGTATGGTCTACATCTTCAACATCTTCTGTGTATGGTCTACATCTTCAACATCTTCTGTGTATGGTCTACATCTTCAACATCTTCTGTGTATGGTCTACATCTTCAACGTCTTCTGTGTATGGTCTACATCTTCAACATCTTCTGTGTATGGTCTACATCTTCAACATCTTCTGTGTATGGTCTACATCTTCAACATCTTCTGTGTATGGTCTACATCTTCAACATCTTCTGTGTATGGTCTACATCTTCAACATCTTCTGTGTATGGTCTACATCTTCAACATCTTCTGTGTATGGTCTACATCTTCAACGTCTTCTGTGTATGCTTTGAAATGAACATAGTTGCTTATACAGGAAGGTGGACTGATACAGGAAGGAGGACTGACACAGGAAGGAGGACTGACACAGGAAATTGGACTGATACAGGAAAGTGGACTGATACAGGAAGGAGGACTGATACAGGAAGGAGGACTGATACAGGAAGGAGGACTGGTACAGGAAGGAGGACTGATACAGGAAGGAGGACTGGTACAGGAAGGAGGACTGGTACAGGAGTGTGGACTGCAGATGGTGGTCTAAAGCTTCAACATCATGCAACAAGGTAGGTGTGGGGGGAGAATAAGTTGACATTACATTCACCCCTCTTGATATGGTTGTGTTCGAGAGAAAACATGTTGCATTCCATTTTCCGACGGTGTCCGTGACCTATACACGACAGATGTTGGCACTAAATGCTATTGTTTTAACCTTTGGAGTGTTTATGAATCACCTATAAGCAGTACAGTGTGTGGTTCATGTCATCCAGCTCTTTATTATCCCTGGATTTCTGCCCTAGAGATATTAATAGCCATTTTAATCACAAGAGTGGCATTGCTTTTCAAAACTGAGACATTTGATCAAGCCAACATATTACTAACAGCGTATTTCTGGTAGGGGGGTAGGGATTCAGCTGGGGAAAGTGCCCTAACTTAGCTTTGCATATGTTTTCATTTAATATAATGGAATGATTTTCAAAGATCAAATCAATTTCATGGTTTCCGGTCCAAGCGAAGTCCAAGAACTATAGGAGCAGTCAGCTTTACGCATATCAAGAATAATTTAGAATTTAACCTTTGGCAAACACCAGAGTAGTGATGCTTGGTGCAAAAGATGATGGAGATTGGAACACTTGTCAGAGTCTGGGTCACACTGTCCGCTGTAGTCCTCAAATGTTCCTTTCTTAGAATTACCCATTCTAATATCTAGAATTACCCATTCTAATATCTAGAATTACCCATTCTAATATCTAGAATTACCCATTCTAATATCTAGAATTACCCATTCTAATATCTAGAATTACCCATTCTAATATCTAGAATTACCCATTCTAATATCTAAAATTACCCATTCTAATATCTAAAATTACCCATTCTAATATCTAGAATTACCCATTCTAATATCTAGAATTACCCATTCTAATATCTAGAATTACCCATTCTAATATCTAAAATTACCCATTCTAATATCTAAAATTACCCATTCTAATATCTAAAATTACCCATTCTAATATCTAAAATTACCCATTCTAATATCTAAAATTACCCATTCTAATATCTAGAATTATTTATTCAAATAGAAAAAATTACCCATTCTAATATCTAGAATTACCCATTCTAATATCTAGAATTACCCATTCTAATATCTAGAATTACCCATTCTAATATCTAGAATTACCCATTCTAATATCTAGAATTACCCATTCTAATATCTAAAATTACCCATTCTAATATCTAGAATTACCCATTCTAATATCTAGAATTACCCATTCTAATATCTAGAATTACCCATTCTAATATCTAGAATTACCCATTCTAATATCTAGAATTACCCATTCTAATATCTAGAATTACCCATTCTAATATCTAGAATTACCCATTCTAATATCTAGAATTACCCATTCTAATATCTAAAATGACCCATTCTAATATCTAGAATTACCCATTCTAATATCTAAAATTACCCATTCTAATATCTAGAATTACCCATTCTAATATCTAGAATTACCCATTCTAATATCTAGAATTACCCATTCTAATATCTAGAATTACCCATTCTAATATCTAAAATTACCCATTCTAATATCTAGAATTACCCATTCTAATATCTAGAATTACCCATTCTAATATCTAGAATTACCCATTCTAATATCTAGAATTACCCATTCTAATATCTAGAATTACCCATTCTAATATCTAGAATTACCCATTCTAATATCTAGAATTACCCATTCTAATATCTAAAATGACCCATTCTAATATCTAGAATTACCCATTCTAATATCTAAAATTACCCATTCTAATAACTAAAATTACCCATTCTAATATCTAAAATTACCCATTCTAATATCTAAAATTACCCATTCTAATATCTATAATTATTTATTCAAATAGAAAAAATACCAATTCTAATATCTAGAATTACCCATTCTAATATCTAGAATTACCCATTCTAATATCTAGAATTACCCATTCTAATATCTAGAATTACCCATTCTAATATCTAGAATTACCCATTCTAATATCTAAAATTACCCATTCTATTATCTAAAATTACCCATTCTAATATCTAGAATTACCCATTCTAATATCTAGAATTACCCATTCTAATATCTAGAATTACCCATTCTAATATCTAGAATTACCCATTCTAATATCTAAAATTACCCATTCTAATATCTAAAATTACCCATTCTAATATCTAGAATTATTTATTCAAATAGAAAAAATTACCCATTCTAATATCTAGAATGACCCATTCTAATATCTAGAATTACCCATTCTAATATCTAAAATTACCCATTCTAATATCTAAAATTACCCATTCTAATATCTAAAATTACCCATTCTAATATCTAAAATTACCCATTCTAATATCTATAATTATTTATTCAAATAGAAAAAATTACCAATTCTAATATCTAGAATTACCCATTCTAATATCTAGAATTACCCATTCTAATATCTAGAATTACCCATTCTAATATCTAGAATTACCCATTCTAATATCTAGAATTACCCATTCTAATATCTAAAATTACCCATTCTAATATCTAAAATTACCCATTCTAATATCTAGAATTACCCATTCTAATATCTAGAATTACCCATTCTAATATCTAGAATTACCCATTCTAATATCTAAAATTACCCATTCTAATATCTAAAATTACCCATTCTAATATCTAAAATTACCCATTCTAATATCTAGAATTATTTATTCAAATAGAAAAAAATACCCATTCTAATATCTAGAATTACCCATTCTAATATATAGAATTACCCATTCTAATATCTAGAATTACCCATTCTAATATCTAGAATTACCCATTCTAATATCTAGAATTACCCATTCTAATATCTAGAATTACCCATTCTAATATCTAGAATTACCCATTCTAATATCTAGAATTACCCATTCTAATATCTAGAATTACCCATTCTAATATCTAAAATTACCCATTCTAATATCTAGAATTACCCATTCTAATATCTAGAATTACCCATTCTAATATCTAGAATTACCCATTCTAATATCTAGAATTACCCATTCTAATATCTAGAATTACCCATTCTAATATCTAGAATTACCCATTCTAATATCTAGAATTACCCATTCTAATATCTAGAATTACCCATTCTAATATCTAAAATTACCCATTCTAATATCTAAAATTACCCATTCTAATATCTAGAATTACCCATTCTAATATCTAGAATTACCCATTCTAATATCTAGAATTACCCATTCTAATATCTAAAATTACCCATTCTAATATCTAAAATTACCCATTCTAATATCTAAAATGACCCATTCTAATATCTAAAATTACCCATTCTAATATCTAAAATTACCCATTCTAATATCTAGAATGATTTATTCAAATAGAAAAATTACCAATTCTAATATCTAGAATTACCCATTCTAATATCTAGAATTACCCATTCTAATATCTAGAATTACCCATTCTAATATCTAGAATTACCCATTCTAATATCTAGAATTACCCATTCTAATATCTAAAATTACCCATTCTAATATCTAAAATTACCCATTCTAATATCTAGAATTACCCATTCTAATATCTAGAATTACCCATTCTAATATCTAAAATTACCCATTCTAATATCTAAAATTACCCATTCTAATATCTAAAATTACCCATTCTAATATCTAGAATTATTTATTCAAATAGAAAAAAATACCCATTCTAATATCTAGAATTACCCATTCTAATATATAGAATTACCCATTCTAATATCTAGAATTACCCATTCTAATATCTAGAATTACCCATTCTAATATCTAGAATTACCCATTCTAATATCTAGAATTACCCATTCTAATATCTAAAATTACCCATTCTAATATCTAGAATTACCCATTCTAATATCTAGAATTACCCATTCTAATATCTAGAATTACCCATTCTAATATCTAAAATTACCCATTCTAATATCTAGAATTACCCATTCTAATATCTAGAATTACCCATTCTAATATCTAGAATTACCCATTCTAATATCTAAAATTACCCATTCTAATATCTAAAATTACCCATTCTAATATCTAGAATTACCCATTCTAATATCTAGAATTACCCATTCTAATATCTAGAATTACCCATTCTAATATCTAAAATTACCCATTCTAATATCTAAAATTACCCATTCTAATATCTAAAATTACCCATTCTAATATCTAAAATTACCCATTCTAATATCTAAAATTACCCATTCTAATATCTAGAATGATTTATTCAAATAGAAAAAATTACCCATTCTAATATCTAGAATTACCCATTCTAATATCTAAAATTACCCATTCTAATATCTAGAATTACCCATTCTAATATCTAGAATTACCCATTCTAATATCTAGAATTACCCATTCTAATATCTAGAATTATTCATTCAAATAGAAAAAATTACCCATTCTAATATCTAGAATTACCCATTCTAATATCTAGAATTATTTATTCAAATATAAAAAATTACCCATTCTAATATCTAGGATTATCCATTCATTGTTATATCTAAAAAAGGGATGTGAAAAAGAGCACCAGCATGTCATAGCCGTAGGAAGTAGGGCTGCTGAGGGTGTACACCCCCTGATAAATGTGACTCAGGCCTTTATCACTCCTATATGAGTGGAGAAAGATACTCCTCAGCACCTCCCCACATCCTTCCGAGGGCCATGCACCATGTGGTGGTCTCTGAGAGAGGTACCGATTTCCATTGGAGGTGTCCTGGTAAGAGGACTGATAATGACCAGCTTGTGACAGGGGTACAACTCACACTTTACTGCCACACCGAACAGACAGGCACACACACACACACACACACACACACACACACACACACACACACACACACACACACACACACACACACACACACACACACACACACACACACACACACACACACACACACACACACAGAGACACACACACAGAGAGAGAGAGAGAGAGAGAGAGTGCCAACCAGAAGAGGGAGACTAGTAGTAGTGTTAGTGGAAGCGTTGTAGTTGTTTTCTGTAGAAGAGAATAAACAGGGAATATACTGTACTACCAGTGTAATAGCAATGTAAGGCTATTGAAAGGGAATGGCAGTCTGCCGCCTCACGGCCCGTTGCAGGTGCACATGAGCAGCTTCCCAGGTCTCCTCCTTGCGCTTAAACCATTCATCTGTCACGAGTGGCGCTCGGCGGTCGTCGTCACCGGCCTATTAGCTGCCACTGATTGTCTTTCCTCTCCCTCCTTGTATGTTGATTGGTAGCACCTGTTTATATATGATTAGTTTGTCTTTATTAGACAGCCGGCCCGCCTGGTTGTTGTGCGGGATTATTTCAGTGTAACCTTCGGCTCTGTTGTAGAGGTACGTGTTAGTGCCTGGTCGTGACTTTTCCGTTGTACATTCTCATTCCCTGTGTTTGGGGCCGTTACTATTGTGAGCACCCTGTGGTGCGTTGGTGCTATTAAAGACGCACAGCTTTGCACTCACTGTCTCCTGCGTTTGACTCCACACACCTACGACACCTGAAGCATTACATCATCCACTGCAGGAGCTTCGATCTGGCTCTGATTCCAAGGTTCCAGTACCTGCTGATACCCCAGTACACACTGGAAGGGGGAGAGGTTAGTGGAGGAGTGAGTTTTGGGCCATCTCTGCCCAGGGAATGAACGCTGCCCACTCCCCTGGCCGGTCATAAGCAGAAACCTACCCACATCCTGGTTTACTCTCTCCACCTGCCCGTTACTCTCGGGTGAAAACCTGAGGTGAGGCTGACTGAGAACCCCAGACGTTCCATGAACACCCTCCATACTCTGGACGTGAACTGGGGACCCCGATCAGAGACTATGTCCTCAGGCACCCTGTAGTGCAGGAAGATGTGAGTGAACAGGGCCTCCACTGTCTGTAGGGCCGTAGGGAGACCGGGCAGAGGGAGGAGACGGCAGGACTTAGAAAACCGATCCACAATGACCAGGATCGTGGTGCTGCCCTGTGAGGGAGGAAGATCCATCAGGAAGTCCACTGACAGGTGCGACCACGGCCGTTGTGGAACGGGTAGGGGTTGTAACTTCCCTCCGGGCAGGTGCCTGGGAGGTTGCACTGGGCGCCCACTGAGCAGGAGGAAACATAAACCCTCACGCCTTTGGCCAAGGTGGACCACCAGTACTTCCCACTAAGGCAACGCACCGTCTGCCCGATGCCAGGATGACCAGAGGAGGGTGACGTGTGGGCCCAATAGATCAAACAATCACGGACAGAAGATGGAATGTTCAGACACCCAGCTGGACACTGGGGAGGAGTGGGCTCTGTGCGTAACGCCCGCTCAATGTCCGCGTCCAACTCCCACACCACCGGTGCCACCAGGCAAGAGGCCGGAAGTATGGGAGTGTGATCCATGGACCGCTCCTCTGTGTCATACATCCGGGACAGTGCGTCTGCCTTAGCGTTATGGGAACCTGGTCTGTAGGACAGAGTGAAAACAAAACAGGAAAAGAACATGGCCCATCTTGCCTGGCGAGGGTTCAGTCTCCTCGCCGCCCGGATGTACTCCAGATTGCGGTGGTCAGTCCAGATGAGAAATGGGTGTTTAGCCCCCTCAAGACAATGTCACCACGCCTTCAGAGCCTTGCCAACAGCCAACCGCTCCCGTTCCCCTACATTATAGTTTCGGTCATCCGGGCTGAGCCTCTTCGAGAAGAAAGCACAGGGGCAGAGCTTTGGTGGCGTGCCCGAGTTCTGAGAGAGTACGGCTCCTATCCCAGCTTCGGACGCGTCCACCTCCACTATGAACGCCAAAGAGGGATCCGGATGAGCCAGCACGGGAGCCGAGGTAAACAGAGCCTTCAGGTTACCAAAAGCCCTGTCTGCCTCAGCCGACCACTGCAGTCATACCGGTCCCCCCTTCAGCAGTGAGGTAATGGGAGCCGCTACCTGACCAAAACCCCGGATAAACCGCCAGTAGTAGTTGGCAAACCCGAGAAACCGCTACACTTCCTTTACCGTGGTGGGAGTCGGCTAATTACACACGGCTGAAATGCGGTCACACTCCATCTCCACCCCGGAAGTGGAAATGCGGTACCCTAGAAAGGAGACAGACTGTTGGAAGAACAAGCATTTCTCAGTCTTGACGTACAGGTCATGCTCCAACAGGTGACCCAGCACCTTGAGCACCAAGGACACATGCTCGGCGCATGTCGCGGAGTATATCAGAATATCGTCGATATACACCACTACACCCTGCCCGTGCAGGTCCCGGAAAATCTCTTCAACAAAGGCCTGGAAGACTGATGGAGCAGTACGGCATGACGAGGTACTCATAGTACCTCGTCACGGGCGCAGACCGGGGGCTCTGGGTGAGCCTGGTGCCGACTCACCTGGGGTGACACAACTCCCTGAGGAACCCCCCCAGCACTGACCAGCAGTGTGCCCTCTGGAGCCACAGATGGTGCAGGGAATGGCCCCGCCTCTGGTCGTAGCAAGCGCAGCAACTCCCAGCTCCATGGGCGTCAGAGCGGAGGTGCTGGGGATGGAACTGACAGGCCCCAATCAGGAAGTCAGCGAGCAGCAGGTAGTCAGCAGGTTGTCCAGCCGGATGGACAGGTCCACCAGCTGGTCCAACGTGATGGTGGTATCTCGGCAGGCCAACTCCCGATGGACGTCCTCGAGCAGACTGCACCGGTAGTAATCGATCAGTGCCCTGTCGTTCTCTCCCGCGCTGGCAGCCATGGTCCGGAAGTCCAATGCGAAATCCTGCGCGCTCCTCATCCCCTGCCTCAGGTGGAACAGATGTTCACACGCCGCTCGACCCTCAGGCGAGTGGTCAAAAACTGCCCAAAATCGACGGGTGAACTCTGCGTAATGGGCTTTGCCTGAGAGGTAGGAGACGAGAGCAGACAGAAGGAGCCGGGTGGACGGTCGCCAGGTAGAGTTCCAGCTGGAGTAGGAACCCCTGGCATCCGGCAGCCGTCCCATCATACTCCCTCGGGAGCGCGAGCCGAATCCCGCTGGGACCGGGTGAAGGAGGGGTGGACAGTGGGGTCGGCGATAGTGGGGCTGGATGAGGCGCTGGAAATCCTCCTCCTCTCTCCCAACAATCCATCGTCTGCAGCACGCGATCCATGGCGGTGCCCAGGCATTGCAACATGGTTGCGTGCTGCTGGACGCGCTTCTCTATCGCCAGAGAGTGGGTGTCTGCTCCTGCTGACTCCATTCGTGGGTGAGTGATTCTGTAATCGGCCTGTGTGTAGCTGGTGTGGAGGAGTCAGGCGCAGGACAGCAGATATGAGTAATGAACGTACTTTACTCAAGACTATCAAATATATACAACACAATAAACTAGCCCACAATAATGAACCGTATACATACAAACAATCACTCCCAAAAAAAACATGGGGGAACAGAGGGTTAAATAATGAACAAGTAATTTGGGGATTGAAACCAGGTGTCTAAAACAAAGACAAAACAAATGGAAAATTAAAAGTGTATCGGCGATGGCAAGAGGGCCGGTGACGTCGACGGCTGCCCGAACAAGGAGAGGGACCGATTTCAGTGGAAGTTGTGACATTTATTGAACTTACAGGCAACAGATGATCTAATCATTATGGTAGGAGACTATAACACAGTGTTACGTACCTCAATGGACCATAAAGGTAATCACTCTACAAACTATCATCACCGTGCCCTTAAGGAAATCACACATTTTATGGACACATTAGAAATAGTGGATATTTGGCGACTAAAACACCCTGATCTAGTGAGATATACATGGAGAAGACTTAATCAAGTTAGTCGTCTTGACTACTTTCTTGTTTCTTGCATCAAAGGTAAAAAAGTTTTAATAGGAGACAGAATGCGATTGGATCATCATCTAATTGGCCTTCACATACGTCTTATGGAATTTCCACGTGGACGGGGATATTGGAAATTTAATCAAAGTTTACCGGAGGACAACTTATTTTTAACTAAGACAAAATCATTTATAACTGAATTTTTCCAGTATAATATAGGTTCAGCAAATCCCCTTATTGTTTGGCATACCTTTAAATGTACCTTCAGGGGTCATTCAATTCAATATTCATCAATAATAAAGAAGCAGTTTCTGGCGAAAGAGACAAGAGTAACAAGGGAAATCCATGAACTAATAGTACAGGTAGATAGCAATAAAAACTATACTACAGAGATACAAAACAAGTTAGAGGAAAAACACAATTAACTTGAGGAACTTATTCAAGAATGATCTAATGTAATCTATTACAAAAATAAAGCAAACTGGAGGGAATATGGAGAAAAATGCACAAAATTCTTCCTGAATCGCCAATACAGGAACGCTAACAAAAATAATTTGCAGAAACTCGTTACTGAAGATGAAGTCATCTATGATTCTCCGAATGATATTTTGAAAGAGGAAGCTAATTATTTTAGGCAGATGTTCTCTTTTCCATCTCATGCTCTCCCAATGAATGAAGATTATGGTAAGGAATTATTTCCAAATAATAAAAAAAATGGAAAACTAACAAATGTACAGAAAGGTCAGTGCGAAGGCCAAATTACAGAAGAAGAACTTGTTGAGGTGATTAAATCCTTTCAGTCTGAAAAAACCCCAGGGCTTGATGACATACCGGTAGAGGTATATCAAGTATTTTTTTATAGACTAAAAGCTCCATTGTTAGATTGTTTAAACTACTCCTATAGTCTGTCAGGTACTCAACTGATTTCTCTATTATTAAAACAAGACTGATGGAAAATACAGTATAAAGACCCAGTCTATTTAAAAAAAACTGGAGGTCCCTTACACTTCAATGTTGTGAGGCAGCAGGGTAGCGGCAGGGTAGCCTAGTGGTTAGAGTGTAGAGGCGGCAGGGTAGCCTAGTGGTTAGAGTGTAGAGGCGGCAGGGTAGCCTAGTGGTTAGAGTGTAGAGGCGGCAGGGTAGCCTAGTGGTTAGAGTGTTGGACTAGTAACCAAAAGGTTGCAAGATCAAATCCCTGAGCTGACGAGATAAAAATCTGTTGTTCTGCCCCTGAACAAGGCACTGTTCCTAGGCAGTCATTGAAAATAAAAATGTGTTCTTAACCTGTCTAAGACAGCCAGTGAAAGTGCAGGGCGCCAAATTCAAAACAACAGAAATCTCATAATTAAATTCCTCAAACATACATGTATCTTATACTGTTTTGAAGGTAATCGTGTTGTTAATCCCACCACAGTGTCCGATTTCAAATAGGCTTTACAGCGAAAGCGCCACAAACGATTATGTCAGGTCACCACCAACTCACAGAAAAATTCTGCCATTTTTCCAGCCAAAGAGAGGACTCACAAAAAGCACAAATAGAGATTAAATGAATCACTAACCTTTGATGATCTTCATCAGATGACACTCATAGGACTTCATGTTACACAATACATGTATGTTTTGTTTGATAAAGTTCATATTTATATGAAAAATCTGAGTTTATATTGGCGCGTTACGTTCACTAGTTCTAAAACATGCGGTGATTGTGCAGAGAGCCACATCAAATTACAGAAATACTCATAATAAACATTGATAAAGATACGAGAAGATAAACTTCTCCTTAATGCAACCGCTGTGTCAGATTTAAAAAAAACATTACGGAGAAAGCAAACCATGCAATAATCTAGGTACAGCCTTTAGACAACAAAACAGACAAAAAGATACTATTGGGTAGTCAACATTACTCAGAAATAGCATTTTAAATATTCACTTACCTTTGATGATCTTCATCAGAATGCACTCCCAGGAAACCCAGTTCCACCATAAATGTTTGATTTGTTCGATAATGTCCATCAGTTATGTCCAAATATCTTCTTTTGTTAGGGCGTTTGGTAAACAAATCCAAATCCAAAAAGTTTAAACATTTCCGTTACAGCCCGTAGAAACATGCTAAACTAAGTATGGAATCAATCTTTAGGATGTTTTGAACATAAAACTTAATTAATTAATGTTCCAACCGGACAATTCCTTTGTCTGTACAAATGAAGTGGAACGTAGCTACCTTTCACGTGAGTGCGCCAGACTGAGGCTGTGGCACTCTGCCAGACCACTCACTCAAAGAGCTCTCATGAGCCCCTCCTTTAGAGTAGAATCCTCAAAACAGGTTCTAAATACTGTTGACATCTAGTGGAAGCCTTGGGAAGTGAAACATAACTAATATCCCACTGTATCTTCAATGGGGGCCGAGTTAAAAAACTACAAACCTCAGATTTCCCACTTCCTGGTTGGATTTTTTTCTCAGGTTTTTGCCTGCCATATGAGTTCTGTTTTACTCACAGACATCATTCAAACAGTTTTAGAAACTTCAGAGTGTTTTCTATCCAAATGTACTAATTATATGCATATTCTAGCTTTTAGCTAGGTAGCAGGCAGCTTAATTTGGGCACGTTTTTCATCCAAGCTACCCAATACTGCCCCCTACCCCAAATAAGTTTTTAACTGACTTGCCTAGTTAATTGAAGGTTAAAAAAATACTAGTGAAATGCATAGCACTCCGAATTAAAAAGGTTTTACCAGGTATTGGTCATCCTGATCAGACAGGTTTTGTACATTGGAGACAATATACGACAACTACTAGAAATAATACAACATCATGAAACATATACGAAGCCAGAAATGGTATTCATAGGTATTTAAAGGCATTTGATTTTTTTCAATTTCGGTAATTATTTTATAAAAAGGGGTAAAAATTATGTATAGCAACCCGAGATGTAAAATAGTAAATAACGGCTAAATCTCAGACAGTTTTGAATTGTCAAGAGGAGTTAAACAAGGGTGTCCGAGGTCACCTTATCTATTTGTTATGGCCATCGAAATGCTAGCAACTAAAATCAGATCCAATAACAACATTAGAGGATTAGAAATCCAAGGCTTAAAAACAAAGGTGTCCATGTATACCGATGACTCAAGTTTTATATTAAGGTTAAGTCCACAAGCTAGATCCCTGCAATGTCTCATTGAAGATCTAGATACCTTTTCTGTACTCTCTGGACTAAAATTATTACATAGCATTCTTGCCACCAACAAAATGTTGAATATTTGGGGCATAAAGTCATCGAAGCGCTGCAGATTTTGTTGTGAGGATACAGAATCAATAGACCATTTATTTTGGTATTGCCCTCAGGTAGCCTGTTTCTGGTCTCAGGTTCAGGTTCAGGAATGGCTGAAAATGCATAACATTGATCTAAAATTGACCCTGGAAGTAATACTGTTAGGAGATCTGGAGAGACCAGGTCAGTCAAATACTAAAATACTAATACTCTTAGTAAAAGTATTTATCTTCAACTCGCAATCTGTGGATTATTTTCGATTAGATAGACTGAAATTGTATGTTAAACATCACAGCATAGTTGAAAGATATGTGTTGCGTAGAAACCTGAAGCGGGTGGCCAGTATAGATAGATGGGATAGGCTGAGGGAAACTGAGGGTTGGGATGTGGAATTGGAGACAAGTGGGAGTGGAGTTGCTGTGTGGGAGATAGAATGATGGTCAAAAATATTTTTAAAAGGTCAAAATAAAACATAATAAAAAGTCAGTTTGAATGACACTGAGGCGCAGTGTTTTTACAACTGAAGCCGGTTTGCCTGAGGCCGATGCCGTGCAGGTGTTTGTACACATGCATATACACACACTCTCATTGGGGGGGACCGTGGGAGGGATCTCAAATGGTGTTGGGACAGCTATTGGGGAACTGTGGGGAAGGGATCTTGGAGGGTTCGGGTTCACGTTTTTTGGCCAGGTGGTAGATTTGTCAATGTGCCCTTGAGCAGGACATTGACCCTGGATGCTTCTGTGTGTCTCTCTGAATGGGAATCTGTTGGATGACTGGTATGATGTAGTGGTTAAGCGGTCTCACTGCAAGTATATTGTATTTTTCAGAAAATCAATAAATGTAATAAAAAATAAAAAATAAACTTTATCCTGTCCTATGAAACATCAGAATAAAGACCAACACTTTATCCTGCCCTATGAAACATCACAATAAAGACCCACACTTTATCCTGCTCTATGAAACATCAGAATAAAGACCCACACTTTATCCGGTCTTATGAAACATCAGAATAAAGACCCACAATTTATCCGGTCTTATGAAACATCACAATAAAGACCCACACTTTATCCTGTCCTATGAAACATCACAATAAAGACCCACACTTTATACTGCCCTATGAAACATCAGAATAAAGACCAACACTTTATCCTGTCCTATGAAACATCACAATAAAGACCCACACTTTATCCTGCCCTATGAAACATCACAATAAAGACCCACACTTTATCCTGCCCTATGAAACATCAGAATAAAGATCCACACTTTATCCGGTCTTATGAAACATCAGAATAAAGACCCACAATTTATCCGGTCTTATGAAACATCACAATAAAGACCCACACTTTATCCTGTCCTATGAAACATCACAATAAAGACCCACACTTTATCCTGTCCTATGAAACATCACAATAAAGACCCACACTTTATCCTGCCCTATGAAACATCACAATAAAGACCCACACTTTATCCTATGAAACATGTTCAGTTGCTGCCCTCTGAAATCTGATAGATGTGTTGGAGCTCTGCTCTTATGCGACACATGGTGTATATCTTTCTTGTTAGTTCCATTATCCTATTGAGGGGATACATGCACAATGTGATCAAATGCTCTACTTTCATGGTTTTGATATGTTCTATATTTTTCACCATGTTAACAGGCAATTAATAAATAAATGTACAACCTTTTGAGTTTTATCTATTTTCTGTAGATGCATATGATTATAGTGGACTGTATTTTGTGATATTCTTACTTTATCTGATCATAGGGCAACAGAACATAAGTACTTGCCTAAACACTGTTTTACAGACATCTACCATAATTTAAGAGTTACTTAATGGTGTTCAACAGCTCGATAAATTACTTTGCAATGATCCAGTGTCACAAATAGCTTCTATTGATTGTGCAGCTTGGATGTAATATGGCTGGGCACAATGGTAAACTAATGTTAGCTAGCCATGCTGCCTCATGCTAGTTGTGTTAAAAGCAGCTCTAGATTTGTTTCACCTTTCAACATCTGTTGGAAACTGGAAAATGGATTTTTCTCCCTTTCCATTTTACAATAAACAAAGTATTTATTGATGACAAATGTTTCTTATTGTGAACAAAAAGTTGATTGACAGAGGGAGTACTAGTAGTGGGAAAACTTGAAAATAAATCGATTTCTAGCTATTTAAACCTAGTACGTTTTGTTTTAGTTTTTTTGTTTGTTGTTGTTGTGAATTAACTAGCTAGCTAGATATCTAATTGGGACAAGCTAGGTACAGCCAAGAAGAGGATGAAGACCATTTGTGCCTTACTGAATATGCATGACGTTCATTAGGAAAACGGCCACTGTCTCGTGCACTCGTCCTAAACAAAGTAATCTCTTTAAGCAATTAGGTAATTCAAGTCTACCAAACTTAGTGCACTCTGTTTGATATAGGTTCTAGTTTTGGAAAAATAAAACTGTATGGAGATCAAATGTTTTATTTTTGAGAATAATAGCAGAATCTCGGCCAAAATCCATCTAGCTCAGTCTTCTCCCACTGCCGGACACTGGGCTTCCTCTCACTACCATATTTGGCAGGGAAAATAAACTTCAACCGGATATCTCACATTTATACATCCAGTGAATTATCTGTCTCATATATCTGTGATATTACCGTCATGGCAGCAACATTCATCCATGTAGCAGCATTAAGACTTTTGGTTTTCCGGTTTAGCCTTCAAAATAAAAGTCTGCATTAAAAAGCTATGCGTGCGGTATGAAAAAAATCATTTTTGCACCTTGACATAGTTCATTATGCTGAAATTAAATTATACAATTATAACGGCATCAGGGAAAACCCTAAACTAAAGAGAATTACTACTTTATATAAGATAAATAATATTATCTATCAAATGTATGTATAAAGCCATTTCTACATCAGCAGTTTTCACAAAGTGCTTATACAGAAACCCAGCCTAAAACCTCAAAGAGAAAGCAATACAGATGTAGAAGCATGGTGGCAAGGAAAAACTCCCTAGAAAGGCAGGAACCTAGGAAGAAACCTAGAGAGCAACCAGGCTCTGAGGTCAGGCCAGTCCTCTTCTGGCTGTGCCTGATTATAAGAGTACATAACCATTAAGGCCAGATTGTTCTTCAATATGTTCAAATGCTCATAGATGACCAGCAGGGTCAAATAATAATCACATTGGTTCTAGAGGGTGCAACAGGTCAGCACCTCAGGAGTAAATGTCAGTTGGCTTTTCATAGCCAAGCATTTAGAAGTCGACACAGCACGTGTGGTAGAGAGAGAGAAAGTGCGAGAAAGCGTGAGAGAGGGGGAGAGAGAGGCTCGAAACAAGGTAGCACGACCGGTGAACAGGTCAGGGTTCCATAGCTGCAGATGTAGCGTGATGTTGTTCCCCTAGATTATGCACCAAGTTGCACACAAGGACCAATTGAAATAGGCCAGGTCAAGAGGGGATGTTAATAATAATAATTCAGCTAATGTTATTCTTTAGTGTACAAACACTTTTTCATATCAATATTGTACATACATGTGATTGTAAAAGTTTTGTATATTTTGGTTTGGCCCATCGCGGGTTATCTGTATTTTCGTACCCCCTTATTGTTCTCTTTTGCCTGACCTTCGGCATAGCGAGGTATGTTGTCCTTGGCTCCGAAATTGTTCAATATAAAACCGTGGTAATGTTACACAATGTGCTATTATGCAACCATAAGTTTGTTACAATGTGGACAATATAAAGATGAATGTTAACAAGTTTCACCAAGCTCGCTAACTAGGGTATCTATTGTAACTTCTGAGTACTTGGGACAGTGTTTGAGTGAGTGTCCATGTGCTTGCGCAGGTACCTGAGAGCTATGACTGTGCCAAGGGCTAACATATTGTGTGTTGTCTCTTTGTGTGCAGGGCAAATAAAAATAATTCAACCAGCAGAACCTCCAGTTGTGACAGTGCCCTAATTAAAAAGTACACAACGCAGAACGTACCACGCTACACAGACATAACAGCAGAAACTGGATCAGCAGCAAGACCAGGTGGATTGAGGACAGGGACAGCCAGGAGTTGTCAGGCCAGGTAGTCCTGAGGCATGCTCCTAGGGCTCAGGTCCTCCGGGAGGCGAGAGAGAGATGGAAGAATTAGAGGGAGCATACCAAAGATCACACAGGAACCAGATAAGACAGGAGAATTAGATCAGACAGGACAACTACTCTGTCTGAGAAGTAGTTGGTGAACCAGGCGAGGCAGTCATTTGAGAAACCAAGGCTCAAGTGTAGATGAAGGGTAGGAGACAGGTGAAAATACGATTTTTTTTGTCTTGAGACAATTGAGACATGGATTGTGTGTGCCATTCAGAGGGTGATTGGGCAAGACAAAAGATTGAAGTGCCTTTGAACAGGGTATGGTAGTAGGTGCCAGGCTCAACAGATTGAGTGGGTCAAGAATGTATTTCACGCTCAGCTGTTTCCCCGTGTGTATCAAGAAAGGCCCAACACCCATCCAGCCAACTTAACACAACTATGGGAAGCATTGGAGTCAACATGGGTCAGCATCCCTATGGAACATTTTCGACACCTTGTAGAGTCTACGCCCGGACAAATTGAGACTGTTCTGAGGGCAAAAGGGGATGCAACTCAATTCCAGGAAGGTTTTTCTCAGTGTAGTGTATTGTGACCAAATGAGTGGGTGGAGTAAGATGTGTTGATGGGAATATAGAACTCAGTCCCTCATGAAATAACACCATATATATATTCTATAGACCCTACTGAGTAATTTCAATCCCACATTTACTTTGGCACCTAAGAATAGTTTTTGCTCTATAATGCTTTTCATTGTAGCTTTATTTTACCAGTTAAGTTGACTGAGAACACATTCTCATTTACAGCAATGACCTCGGGAATAGTTACAGGGGAGAGGAGGGGGATGTATGAGCCACTTGGAAGCTGGGATGATTAGGAGGTCATGATGGTATTATAGCCATATTGGGAATTTAGCCAGGACACCGGGGTTAGCACCCCTACTCTTACAATAACTGCCTTGGGATCTTTAGTGACCACAGAGAGTCAGAACACCCATTTAATGTCCCAACTGAAAGACATAAGCATTCCATATAAATGGAATCGCATTGTATCAAATCGAATGGGTGGAGTAAATGATTCACTCCGTATTATTCTGTGAATGACACTATATATACATTCCACAGACCCTACTGAGTATTCCTTACAATACCTTTAATGTGGTACGTAGAATAGTTTTTGCTCTACACGCCAATATGTTTTCCATATACAGTGATGTGCATTGGGGACATTTATTTGACTTTGGAACATTGCAAATGTTACTTAAATATGAATACATTTGAATCATTGTTAAATGTTTATACAATTATTTTGCATATACCATGAATACACAGGTTATTGAAAGTTTTATACTATTACGTGGGGGGGGGCTTTTATTTTGAACATTTGCGGGAATCCCGTCACACGGAAGTACTTTTTGTTGTTGTTGAGCATTGTTGATAAAATGCTGCTGATATGATAATGCATTTTCACTGAAATCTACAAAATGAAGGGAACGGGGGGAAAAAATGATTTAACGGCTCAGGTCGACTTGATTTTGTAACGAATGAACTCCTACTAGCTTCATTACCTAAGTTCGTAGTGGTAGTTCAGAAAGGAGTGTTTTTAACGTTGCTAGCTTGGCTACCGTAAACAAGCCATCTGGCGACCTGTCACAGCTCGTTGTGGTCACTGGCAGGTGCTTTTCACTGTGGTGAGATGCCTATCGAAAGAACTCTCTCGGACCTCCGTTCACGTTTGGGGGGTAGGTGTTCTTCGTCTATCATTATACTCCATTGATGCACTACTAATCCTAGGTACTGGCTAGCTAGTTTTAGGATATGTTCTAAAAAAAAATTAAAAAATTAAAAAAGGATCTCAATGAACATAATGTTCACTGACTAGCTAACGTTAGTTACCGTTTCTCTAGCTAGATATGATTGTGAATGAGCTAGCTGGGTTGATAGAAAATGTTTTTTTCATATCACATCATTGTGAAAAGTAGTATGCATGGTGTTTGCTAGAGAATTGAACAATATACAGCATTTCAACTTGCACTACACTTTCTGTCTAATGTCTAGCCTATTTCTGTCCTGCTTTTCCAACCCACACCTTAAGGGTCGAAGGGCAAAGGCTCCTCCACTACTGATTACACATTAATCTGAACGATCATACCCCTAAACCCTGCTGCTCTTCCCTGTGTTTGTCAGAGACGTAGCTAGTCACTGAACCCGTCTGATGAGGAAATGCAGTTCAGACGGTCATCAGTGCATGTGTCTATACAGACTCTCTCAAGCTATTGTATCCTGTTAAGGATTTTCTGAACTGAAGCACAAAAACCCTCAGAAGTTATTGGCTGTATTTTATCTGGTCATGTTGATGACCGTGATCGTCTATTCAATTCACTCCGTTGTCTCCAAATCTTGCATTCACTAAGAAAGCAAGGGCTGTACCAGCTAATGACAGAGGCCCTTGATTTCTACCCCAATTTCCTCTTGAAGACAGTGCAGTGACAGAGTAATGCATGAGTAACAGTGGAATCAATTGTCTTTGTCATGGTTATTCTGTACTGTATGAGGATTCTGTGTGGGCAAAATCGCTCTTAGTGTCTCATGAGATCACACCATGTTTATGTGGGCATGACCATTGAATTAAGCTCTTTGTTAACTGTTAAATAGGCCTAGCTAGGTTTGAAGGTTCCACAGCCTATGCAGTGAAAGTGTTGTTGGTCTAACTAAAGATTTGAATTAAAATTATTATGATTCAGGTTTGCATTGATGTCAATGGAAGATTTGTGTGTAGTGTAAGCTTCTGTAGCTCCTGCAGATAGTCAGGATTAGGCCCAATGATTTATATATATATACACTAGATGACTGATGGGGGTGCTGTTTTGATGCCACCGTGCCTCCATCTTGGCACTCCCCCAAAATGCATTCATTAATGTCTACATTCGTTTTTGCCACATTTTTTATATTACAAACACCTTAATGCATACTTTAAAAGTATATTATACGAGCTAAACATAAAAAAAATTATTAAAAAAAAACATTTTCCTTCATGTATATTTTTCTGAGATTACTAATGTTACTGTCCCCGCTACATACAACACAAATATTTAAATACTGTACATGGGATTTTTGTCCTTCAAAATTTTAATTGAAATACAGTATAATTCTATTTATTCCTATGGCAGACTACTCCTACTAGGGAGGGCCAATATGGCCGACCGTGCGTTCAAATCCTCTCAATGGCCAATACATAGCAAAATGCAATCTAGGGCTTATATACATCATTGATTGTGTCTAAATGAGTTTACACTCTGTATGAGTGCGAGAAGATGCACTGTTTTTCTTAGACACTCTAATCTATTTAGCCTATAGGCCAGTGCCATACAGGGTGGCGATGGTCTTGCACCATGGTTGAATGTGTAGGAGAAAGTAATTGCACACAGAAACCTGGTATGTTAAAAGCCTATCAGTTGTTGTAAAGCCTTGATGGGGCAAGATGTCTTTTTTACCGTTATCCCATAGGATATGAGAAGATTGAGGAAGCTACATCAAGGACCTCTATAGCTGACCTTGAGGATGCCAGACTTATATTCATCAATCAGCCTCAACTCACTAAGTTCTGCACCAATCACGTCAGGTAACCCAAGTGTTTACATTTTATAAGTAAACTAATTTGCAGGCCTATGTTATTATTTGGCAATGACCATTTTGCCAAGTCAATTCTTAGTAAACACCTGATAATTTCTCTACCGTGCTGCTGAATATTGTTGTGGGTTTCTCTCTCGCCTTTTCCAGCACAGCCAAATACAATGCGCTTACCTTCCTGCCTCGATTCCTATACGCTCAGTTCAGGAGGGCTGCTAACTCATTCTTCCTGTTCATTGCACTACTGCAGGTGGGTCTAAATAATTACACAGTGTATTTAGCACATTTCAGCACTGTTTAGCAGACAGAAATGCTCACCTATCAGACACACATTGTGGTTGTTAAATGGATAGTTAATTTTTTTTATTAAACGACTTAATCGAAAATCGGTTTCGTAAAAAAAAAAAAAAAAAAGGGTTAACTATCGATTTAACACACAGACTAACTATGTCTGTCTCCATTCTCCTGGTAGCAAATTCCGGATGTTTCTCCCACAGGACGGTGGACTACCCTGGTTCCTTTGATCCTCATCCTGTTGGTGGCAGCCCTGAAGGAGATCGTTGAGGATCTGGTGAGGACCATAGAACTAGAATGACATTAAATATATTTCTATTTCAATAGAGAGGACATCCGTTATGTGTTCTCTGAAAACGTGCCCATGGGCATGTCTGAAAGTCGTTCTTGTACTCGCTGACCGTGTGGTTTTTGATTTTCTTGAAACTGATTCCATAAAAAGGTCCTTTGGATGAAGGATGCTTGACATACAATAAAACATTGGACAGAGATAATTTCACTTTTGAATGTTCTTCCCAACAGAAACGTCACAAAGCAGATAGGGTGGTCAACAGGAAGGAGGCCCAAGGTAAGAAACTGTTGAAATGATTGATCTTATTACTGCTTTTCAAACAGGTGTAGGTTATTGGACATATTTTAATATCAGGATTTGCTAACATAGTTTTCTCTCTGTGTCCCCCTCTCTTCTTCCTGTTTCCCTATTTCTGCCTTCTCTCTCTTTGTCAGTTCTGAGAAATGGAGCCTGGGAGATTGTTCACTGGGAGAAGGTATGTCACTCAATATCAGGCCAGAGTCAGGTAGTTTCTGCTTACGTTCCTCTGCCTTCAGATGGGCTAAACCCTAATTGTTGTTTGATGTCTAGTGATTCAATGTTTAAGTTGAGCAACAGTCTGTCACTGAATAGGGTGTACATTTTAAGTTGACATATTTTAAGTTGTCATATTTTACATTGCCTAGTAGTTTATTCTTCATTAGGGGGAAAGACTTAGGATTTAGACCTAGCTAATGATTTAAACACATGTAAACTCAGGGGGAAAAAAGAAACGTCCTCTCACTGTCAACTGCGTTTATTTTCAGCAAACGTAACATGTGTAAATATTTGTGTGAACATAACAAGATTTAAGAACATAGATATAAACTGAACAAGTTCCACAGACATGTGTCTAGCAGAAATTGAATAATGTGTCCCTGAACGGGGGGTCAAAATCAAAGTAACAGTCAGTGTCTGGTGTGGCCACCAGCTGCATTAAGTACTGCAGTGCATTGCCTCCTCATGGACTGTCCCTGAACGGGGGGGTCAAAATCAAAGTAACAGTCAGTATCTGGTGTAGCCACCAGCTGCATTAAGTACTGCAGTGCATTGCCTCCTCATGGACTGCACCAGATTTGCCAGGTCTTGCTGTGAGATGTTACCCCACTCTTCCACCAAGGCACCTGCAAGTTCCCAGACATTTCTGGGGGGAATGGCCCTAGCCCTCACCCTCTGATCCAACAGGACCCAGACATGCTCAATGGGATTGAGATCCAGGCTCTTCGTTGGCCATGGCAGAACACTGACATTCCTGTCATGCAGGAAATCACACACAGAATGAGCAGTATGGCTGGTGGCATTGTCATGCTGGAGGGTCATGTCAGGATGCGCCTGCAGGAAGGGTACCACATGAGGGAGGAGGATGTCTTCCCTGTAATGCACAGCGTTGTCATGCTGGAGGGTCATGTCAGGATGAGCCTGCAGGAAGGGTACCACATGAGGGAGGAGGATGTCTTCCCTGTAATGCACAGCGTTGTCATGCTGGAGGGTCATGTCAGGATGAGCCTGCAGGAAGGGTACCACATGAGGGAGGAGGATGTCTTCCCTGTAATGCACAGCGTTGACATTGCCTGCAATGACAGCAAGCTCAGTCCGATGATGCTGTGACACTTCGGCCCAGACCATGAGGGACCCTCTACCTCCAAATCGATCCCGCCCCAGAGTACAGGCCTCGTGTAACGCTCATTCCTTTGACGATAACGCGAATCCGACCATCACCCCTGGTGAGACAAAACCGCGACTCGTCAGTGAAGAGTACTTCATGCCAGTCCTGTCTGGTCCAGCGACGGTGGTTTTATGCCCATAGGCGACATTGTTGCCTGTGATGTTTGGTGAGGACCTGCCTTACTACAGGCCTACAAGCCCTCAGTCCAGCCTCTCTCAGCCTATTGCGGACAGTCTGAGCACTGATGGTGGGATTGTGCGTTCCTGGTAGATGTTGCCATCCTGTACCTGTCCCGCAGGTATGATGTTCGGATGTACCGATCCTGTGCAGGTGTTGTTGTGGTCTACCACTGCGAGGACGTTCAGCTGTCCCGTCTGTCCCAGCTGTCCTGTCCCATCTCCCTGTAGCTCTGTCTTAGGCGTCTCACAGTACGGACATTTCAATTTATTTCCCTGGCCACATCTGCAGTCCTCATGCCTCCTTGCAGCATGCCTAAGGCATGTTCACGGAGATGAGCAGGGACCCTGGGCATCTTTCCTTTGGTGTTTTTCAGAGTCAGTAGAAAGGCCTCTTTAGTGTCCTAAGTTTTCATAACTGTGACCTTAATTGCCCACCATCTGTAAGCTGTTAGTGTCTTAATGACCTTTCCACAGGTGCATGTTCATTAATTGTTTATGGTTCATTGAACAAGCATGGGAAACAGTGTTTAAACCCTTTACAATGAAGATCTGTGAAGTTATTTGAATTTTTAGGAATCATCTTTGAACGACAGGGTCCTGAAAAGGGGACGTTTCATTTTTTGCTGAGTGTGTGTTTATCTACATAATGTCTAGTAACTGCCGTAGTGTACAGGTGGGAGATGTAGTCACATTAAATGGGAGAGAATACATCCCTGCAGACTCGATCATGCTGTCCTCCAGGTAGTGCTAGACTCACAGACGGTAGATTGGTCGTTTGTTGTGGTTATGCCTCTCTGCTTTAGGCTTCAGTAACCTCTGTTCCCTTCCAGCTTCAGTAGGTCACGCTGTCTGTGTTAGTTGTTCTGATATCTTGTTTTTGAAGTAGTCTCACTCTTTCTTTCCCTTCCTCTCCCCTTCCCGACATTCCCTGTGTTCTGTCTGTCAATGTGTCTCTGTGTGCCCATGTCTCTGGCCGTACCCCCTCCCCGACCGTTCCCTGTGTTGTGCCTGTGTGCCCATGTCTCTGTCCCCACCCCCCACCTCGACCGTTCCCTGTGTTCTGCCTGTGTGCCCATGTCTCTGTCCCCACCCCCACCTCGACCGTTCCCTGTGTTCTGCCTGTGTGCCCATGTCTCTGTCCCCACCCCGACCGTTCCCTGTGTTGTCTGTCTGCCTCTGTGCCCATGTCTCTGTCCCCACCCCCCACCTCGACCGTTCCCTGTGTTGTCTGTCTGCCTCTGTGCCCATGTCTCTGTCCGCACCCCCCACCTCGACCGTTCCCTGTGTTGTGCCTGTGTGCCCATGTCTCTGTCCCCACCCCCCACCTCGACCGTTCCCTGTGTTGTGCCTGTGTGCCCATGTCTCTGTCCGCACCCCCCACCTCGACCGTTCACTGTGTTCTGTCTGTCTGCCTGTGTGCCCATGTTTCTGTCCCCTACCGTTGCCTGGTCGCTCCTGGTACGTTCTTTTGCGGGTAACTTAGGTGACGGTCGGGGACGTAGTCAGAGCCAGTGACGGGGACCACCTCCCGGCAGACCTCGTCCTGCTGGCGTCCAGGTCGGGGTCTTGTCGTCTACTGGCATTGGGGCTGAAATCAAACCCTTTGTACAGTGTTGCACCTATCACCTTTTTACTAGTCCACGTGGTTGTAAAGGACACAAGAGGAAGAAAGGATCCTACTTAATTATTTGAACATGCTAAATGCCAAATGCCGCGTGTCATACTTGAATCCTGCGGAGTGGGACTGCTCCCCTTGTTGGCACGATCTCTGTTTGTACCAGGCCTCTCTTCCTCTTTACGTTACTGTCTAAAAATCAAAGGACTAGCTAGGTTATTGTACTGATAACAAACCTAGTTATTAGACCACAGAGCACACTCATCTTGGAGCTTAGTGCTTTACTGTCTCCCTGATGCTATGGCAACTGTAGCATTGTTGTTCTCTCCCTGGATCTATTTTCTTACCCATCTCTGTCCCTGTTGTTAGATAACTTCTGTGAACACCATTCTAGATTGTTTTGACGGCCACTTTCTTTTCACCAGCGAGCCACATGCTATGTGCTACATCGAGACTTCCAATTTAGACGGAGAGACCAACCTAAAGATACGACAGGTGAAGGTTCTTAATTCATCCACACACACACAGATGCATACACAGACACACCAAACATACCACTTATTACGTTCCATTGTGGCCCAGATAGGAGGAGTCAGCTCGTCAACTCAACCCCTGCACCTTTTTCCTTCCCCAACCAGGGTCTTCAGGTCACAGCTCATGACAAGGATGCTGATAGTCTGTCGCGGCTGAGCGGGTGCATGGAGTGCGAAAGCCCCAATCGCCACCTCTACGACTTTGTAGGCGTCATCCGATTAGAGGGTCATAGGTGAGAGAGATCTACCTGTCTATATATAGATATATTATTTATATATATATATATTATATTATATTATATATATATATATATATATATATATATATATATATCTGTATTGGTCCTAGCCCTTTCTACAGCGACAGTAACCCAGCCTAGACCTCCATAGAGCATTCAACAGCACAGTGCCAAGGAAAAGTTCTGTCTCAGTATTCTTTCATACAGTCCTTTCAGGAAGTTTCCACCCTCTGACACAGCTTAGTGTGAATCACTACTTCCTAGGGTTGCAATAAATCTGATATCCACCGATTCGTTCTCCCCAGTCCCGTCCCTTTAGGTCCGGAGCAGATCCTTCTCCGTGGAGCCCGGCTCCGGAACACCCAGTGGGTGAACGGCATGGTGGTGTACACAGGGCACGACACCAAGCTGATGCAGAACAGCACGCGGCCTCCGCTCAAGCTGTCCAGCGTGGAGCACATCACCAACACCCTGATCCTGGCGCTGTTCGGCTGCCTGCTGGCCATCTCCCTGGTCTGCTCGGCCGGACAGACACTCTGGAAGACCCAGTACGGGGACTTCGCCTGGTACATGGACCTCAACTGTGAGTCACCTTACTTTATGTTAAGTAACTTTATGCTAAATTACTTTATGCTAAATTACTTTATGTTAAGTAACTTTATGCTGAATTACTTTATGTTACGTTATGTTTTATTACTTTACGTTAAATTCTACTTTGCGCTATTCTACTTATTTTACTTAACTTTACTTTATTCTATTAGTGCAACGTGATGTAGGATGGATATGATCATGGAGGCACTTTCTATCAGACTGATATATTATTGGATAATACCAATACCAACTGTAACTTGTGTATGATCCCAATTTAGTACCCAGCAAATGTCTGATATATAATAATTTACATGAACCATTAACCCTCTCAGTAAATGTAATGACAGGTTGTTTTTATTTCTTTACCACTGTAGTCTTAGCATCTCCAGGTAACAACCTTTCTCTGAGGCCTGTAGAAATGGTTTTGGTTGTATCCCCCAGACTAGTGATTTAGACCCCGTTGCGCATTAACATAGAGCTTGTTTAGAAGTAAGAGCTTGTTAAAATAGAGCTTGTTTAGAAGTAAGAGCTTGTTAAAATAGAGCTTGTTTAGAAGTAAGAGCTGTAGATTATTTTATATGTGAATTCCATGGCCCATGGTAATCAATGTGTCCACCTAGCTCGTCATGTTTTAAAGTCATACTGTAGCAAAACCAAAAAACGAGTGTTTAGATTATAACTCTTTTTTTTTTTTTTTACTCTGTTTTGCACCATTTTATCCCTAGTGAACATGTCCCATGTCTAAAGAAAGGGTTTGTTGTGGCACATGGATTCAAATTAGATTAAAGGTCATTTCCCTGTGTAACTTGCTCTAACTCCTTCCTACCAGATGGTGGCGCTGCCAACTTTGGCCTCAACTTCCTCACCTTCATCATCCTCTTCAACAACCTCATCCCCATCAGTCTACTGGTCACTCTGGAGGTCATCAAGTTCATCCAGGCGTACTTCATCAACTGGGTGGGAAAATCACTGCACTACACAGCCTCTTACTTCATCAACTGGGTGGGAAAATCACTGCACTACACAGCCTCTTACTTCATCAACTGGGAGGGAAAATCACTGCACTACACAGCCTCTTACTTCATCAACTGGGTGGGAAAATCACTGCACTACACAGCCTCTTACTTCATCAACTGGGAGGGAAAATCACTGCACTACACAGCCTCTTACTTCATCAACTGGATGGGAAAATCACTGCACTACACAGCCTCTAACTTGGTATCTCAGAGTGGCGGTCAATTTCAATTTAATTCTGGTAGTGAACACTCTAAATAGATGTTTAAATGGAATAATGCCACAGGAGTAAATGTATCTACTTCAAAAGCTTGGTGAGAAGTTTTGGCAAATATGGAATTTGATCTAGTACACGTGAGTGAGCATACAAATTGATGTCCGTACTCTGGTAGTTTTGGGACATTCAATTTATGCAATGACTTTCTCCACATCTTGTTTGTACTGCAAAGCCTATTGGGGATGTGAATGTGTTTGTGTGTGTTCAGGACATGGATATGCATTATGAGCCTACGGATACCTCTGCCGTGGCACGGACGTCCAACCTAAACGAGGAACTGGGTCAGGTCAAATACATCTTCTCTGACAAAACAGGCACCCTCACCTGCAACGTGATGCAGTTTAAAAAGTGCTCCATCGCAGGTGTCGCCTACGGGTGAGAAGGCGTTAATCCAACCATTTTATAGGCATGAATTAGCATGAATAATACCATGTACTTTGCTGGATAGGTACAGTTGAAGTCAGAAGTGTACATACACTTTAGCCAAATACATTTAAACTCCGCTTTTTACCGTTTCTGACATTTAATCCTAGTAAAAAATAACCTGTTTTAGGTCAGTTAGGATCAGCACTTTATTTTAAGAGTGTGAAATGTCAGAATAATAGAGAGTTATTTTTATTTCAGCTTTTATTTCTTTTATCACATACACTCAATTAGTATTTGGTAGCATTGCCTTGAACATTTTTTAACTTGGTCAAAAGTTTTGGGTAGCCTTCCACAAGCTTCCCACAATAAGTTGGGTGAATTTTGGCCCATTCCTCCTGACAGTGATGGTGTAACGGAGTCAGGTTTGTAGGCCTCCTTGCTCGCACACGCTTTTTCAGTTCTGCCCACAATTGTCCTATGGGATTGAGGTCAGGGCTTTGTGACGGCCACTCCAATACCTTGACTTTGTTGTCCTTAAGCCATTTTGCCACAACTTTGGATTTATGCTTGGGGTCATTGTCCATTTGGAAGACCCATTTGCGACCAAGCTTTAACTTCCTGACTGATGTCTTGAGATGTTGCTTCAATATATCCACATACTTTTCCTTCCTCATGATGCCATCTATTTTGTGAAGTGCTCCAGTCCGTCCTGCAGCAAAGCACCCCCACAACATGATGCTGCCACTGAGCGGCCTTTCAGGTTATGTCGATATAGGACTCGTTTTACTGTGGATATAGATACTTTTGTACCTGTTTCCTCCAATATCTTCACAAGGTCCTTTGCTGTGGTCCTGGGATTGATTTTCACTTTTCACACCTAGGTACGTTCATCTCTAGGAGACAGAACGCTTCTCCTTCCTGAGTGGTATGATGGTTGCGTGGTCCCATGGTGTTTATACCTGCGTACTATTGTTTGTACAGATGAACGTGGTACCCTCAGGCTTTTGGAAATTGCTCCCAAAGATGAAGCAGACTTGTGGAGGTCTACAGTTTATTTTCTGAGGTCATGGCTGTTTCTTTTGATTTTCCTATGATGTCAAGCAAAGAGGCACCGAGTTTGAAGGTAGGCCTTGAAATACATCCACAGGTACACCTCCAATTGACTCAAATGATGTCAATTAGCCTATCAGAAGCTTCTAAAGCCATGACATCATTTATTGGAACTTTCCAAGCTGTTTATAGGCACAGTCAACTTAGTGTATGTAAACTTCTGACCCACTGGAATTATGATACAGTGAAATAATCTGTCTGTAAACAATTGTTGGAATAATGATGTGTCATACACAAAGTAGATGTCCTAACTGACTTGCCAAAACTTGTTTGTAAACAAGAAATGTGTGGAGTGGATGAAAAACGAGTTTTAATAACTCTAAGTGTATGTAAACTTCTGACTTCAACTGTATCTCGTTGTCTTTTACTGTAGTGCTTGTTCACACAGTTATGTGGTGTAGGACAGATCTTTATTCTCATCCCAATTGTAAACATATTTAAAATTGTAGATAAACCGAACATGTCAGAATGTAATATTAGTTGTTGTTGTCTGAAAGGCACAACACAGACAGTCCTGAGGAAGAGGGCTTTGGCGATCCGACCTTACCGGAGAATCTCCACAATGATCACGTGAGTACATAACATTAGACGATGTACTAGCTGTCAGTATCAACATGTTTAAAAAAAAAAAAAAAATGATCTCTCTTTTTTTTGTGTATTAATTGTGTTTGTGCGCCCAGCCCACAGCCACTATTATCCAAGACTTTCTGACCATGATGGCTGTGTGTCACACTGCTGTTCCTGAGAAGACTGAGGACACTATAGTCTATCAGGCCTCTTCTCCAGGTAGCTCTCAAATGCATTGGATTACACCTCTTGTACTATATTGCACCTCTTCTTCCTCTTCTACAGTATTATAGCAGAAGAGGTGTATTACAACTATTCTACTATATTGTCAATCAATCAAATGTATTTATGAAGCCCTTTTTACATCAGCCAATGTCACAAAGTGCCGTACAGAAACCCAGCCTAAAACCCCAAACGGCAAGCAATGCAGATGTAGAAGCACGGTGGCTAGGAAAAAACACCCTAGAAAGGCTGAGGGGTGGCCAGTCCTCTTATCTGGCTGTTCCGGGTGGAGATTATAGCAGAACATGGCCAAGATGTTCAAACGTTCATAGATCACCAGGTAGGTCAGATAATCAAAATCACTGTGGTTGTAGAGGGTGCAACGGGTCAGCACCTCAGGAGAAAATGTCAGTTGGCTTTTCATAACCGATCATTCAGAGTTAGAGACAGCAGGTGCGGGAGCACGTCCAGTGAACAGGTCAGGGTTCCATAGCCGCAGGCAGAACAGTTGAGACTGGGGACAGCAACGAGTCATCAGGCCAGGTAGTCCTCACGTCCTCTGAGAGAAGAAGAGAAAGAGGGAGAATTAGAGGGAGCATACTTAAATTCACACAGCACACCGGATAAGACAGGAGAGACACTCCAGATATTACAGACTGACCCTAGCCCCCCGACATATAAACTACTGCAGCATAAATACTGGAGGCTGAGACAGGAGGGGTCAGGAGACACTCTGGCCCTGTCCGACGATACCCCCAGACAGGTCCAAACAGTCAGGATATAACCCCACCCACTTTGCCAAAGCACTACTATATACACCCCTTGTACTATATTACACCCCTTGTACTATATTACACCCCTTGTACTATATTACACCCCTTCTACTATATTACACCTCTTCTACTATATTACACCCCGTATACTATATTACACCCCTTCTACTATATATAATATATATATATATTACACCTCTTCTACTATATTACACCCCTTCTACTATATTATACCCCTTCTACTATATTACACCTCTTCTACTATATTACACCCCTTGTACTATATTACACCCTTGTACTATATTACACCCCTTATTACACCCCCTTGTACTATATTACACCCCTTGTACTATATTACACCCCTTGTACTATATTACACCCCTGTGTACTTGTACTATATTACACCCCACCCCGTGTACTATATTACACCCCTTGTACTATATTACACCCCTTGTACTATATTACACCCTTGTACTATATTACACCCCCCGTTGTACTATATTACACCCCCCCGTGTACTATATTACACCCCTTATTACACCCCGTACTATATTACACCCCGTGTACTATATTACACCCCGTGTACTATATTACACCTCTTCTACTATATTACACCCCTTCTACTATATTACACCCCTTCTACTATATTACACCTCTTCTACTATATTACACCCCTTGTACTATATTACACCCCTTGTACTATATTACACCCCTTGTACTATATTACACCCCTTGTACTATATTACACCCCTTCTACTATATTACACCTCTTCTACTATATTACACCCCGTATACTATATTACACCCCTTCTACTATATATAATATATATATATATTACACCTCTTCTACTATATTACACCCCTTCTACTATATTATACCTATTTTAATATATTCCACCTCTTCTTCTATTGCCTTTATGACGTTGTACAGTGTAATCTTTGATTCTAGAATGATTCTACAGCTTCACTCCTGAATTTGAAAATCCCCAACAGTCTCAAGTTTACTTTATTACGATGTTCCTTTCCCCCGTCTAGATGAAGCGGCCCTGGTGAGAGCAGCCAGCAGCCTGGGCTTTGTGTTCTCTGGACGAACCCCAGACTCAGTCATCATACACGCTGTAAGTGGAGCCAATTTATTATGTGATGCAGAATTAGAGTTAAACAATGTTTGTTTGAATCAGAGCCATTATATTTAGATTAATAGTTTGGATTTCTAGCTGCTATTTATGCTACATATTACTGTATAGGAACACATGCCATTGTTTGTCTTTGTTTACAGCTGGGAACAGAGCAAAGGTTTGAGTTGCTGAATGTCCTCGAATTTACAAGGTAGTTTTTGTATGCATTTGATGAGTCCTTGTAGATGTGTCCTGTCTATTGTTGTACTGTGTTTGTCTCTTGGTTCTCATTTGAAAACCCTGATCTTTACTCTTTCTTTAGCGATCGCAAAAGGATGTCAGTCATCATGCGTACACCGTCCGGGCGGATCCGACTTTACTGCAAAGGAGCGGTTAGTATGGAGGACCAAGACTACACACATTTATATTTTTTATGTGTTCCTCAAATGAACATAATGCAACTGCAGAGTTAGCTTTTTACACATTCTTTGAAGGCCGATTGTACTTCCTGATTTGGCCTCATTTTAGATTTGGTTAATTAAGAAATGCTAGCTGCCATGACTGAATTCAAACGTTAGTTGGTTTCGGGGTGTGGTTTGATGAGGGTGTCTCTTGTGTGTCTTCGGAGGTGGGAAGAGTTAGCCAAAGAACGCCAAATAACCCTGTTTCTAAAAAGGAAAGCCAGCCCTATCGCAGCTTCTTCCCTTACCCTGGTTCTTTGACCACTTACAGCCTACTACTGTCTGCTCCCCCTGCACTGTCAGTAAGACTTACAAGACCTCACCACTTACAGCCAACTACTGTCTGCTCCCCCTGCACTGTCAGTAAGACTTACAAGACCTCACCACTTACAGTCAACTACTGTCTGCTCCCCCTGCACTGTCAGTAAGACTTACAAGACCTCACCACTTCAGTCAACTACTGTCTGCTCCCCCTGCACTGTCATCAAGACTTACAAGACCTCACCACTTACAGCCAACTACTGTCTGCTCCCCCTGCACTGTCAGTAAGACTTACAAGACCTCACCACTTCAGTCAACTACTGTCTGCTGTCTTACACACATCCCAGTCATTCCACAGAACAAGGTTCATGTTGGTTTTTTAAAGAAGAATTGTAAAGATCTGAGGCTGGACCCAGACTACTACGCTGGTCGTGTGGAATACCATGGGAACAATGGGAGTGATTCCATGCTGGCAATTTAAAGGCCTGAGAGAGTGACTCAGCTGAGGTACAGGTTCAGATTAGGAAGAACACTTTCTGAGGAATATGCTGCCAGTCCTGGGGTTATCGTGACTGTCACAGACCTCCTGTTAGCGATGGATCCTACGTCTGTGTCCGAGGAGGAGAGAGTTGTCCTAAGATGCCGTATCAAATGTACTCTGGATCTCAACACAAACTTTATTTGGTATAAAAACAGACAGCCTGTACCAAAGAGTGATGCCTACTCCAACAGCCTGTACCTAGACCCGGTAAGCGTTGATGATACAGGCCGCTACTCCTGTGCTGTAAAGGGCCGTGAGGATCTCCACTCTCCTGAAGAGACTTTATGTCAGATATGGCCAATAAAAAAAAAAAAGAATTGTGTCAATCGGTCCCTCTGGTGAAGTAGTGGAGGGCAGATCAGTGACTCTGAGCTGCAGCAGTGATGCCAACCCTGCAGTGGACATTTTATACTTGGTATTTCAATAATACAACTTAGGCAAAGTGTATTATCTCACGTCAGCTCTGAGGACAGTGAACTCCAGCGCTGAGATGATATCATTGTAGCATCTCTCCAGATTCCAGTGTCTGCCTGGGTTCCTGTGGTGGGGGTCTGTCCTGGATGCTGGAGCTCTTCTAGTCCTCATCTACTGGATTTTGAAGAGGAGGTCAACTGGAGGAGGGGATACCATAAGTCACATGTAGTGTTCACCCTGACCCCAACAATGACACGTACACATGTGTGAACATAATGTCCAGGTCCCATTGACACGTACACGTCTCCTCAGAGAGACACTCAACCCCCACTGTATGCGAACATGCAGAGGAGAGAATAACCACAGAACCCGGACTGAAGAGGATCATGACAGGACCAGGACTGAAGAGGATCACCACAGAACCCGGACTGAAGAGGATTACCACAGGACAAGGACTAAAGAGGATCACCACAGAACCCGGACTAAAGAGGATTACCACAGGACAAGGACTAAAGAGGATTACCACAGAACCCGGACTAAAGAGGATTACCACAGGACAAGGACTAAAGAGGATCACCACAGAACCCGGACTAAAGAGGATTACCACAGGACAAGGACTAAAGAGGATTACCACAGAACCCGGACTGAAGAGGATTACCACAGAACCCGGACTGAAGAAGATTACCACAGAACCCGGACTAAAGAGGATTACCACAGGACAAGGACTAAAGAGGATTACCACAGAACCCGGACTGAAGAGGATTACCACAGAACCCGGACTGAAGAGGATTACCACAGAACCCGGACTGAAGAGGATTACCACAGGACAAGGACTAAAGAGGATTACCAGAGGACAAGGACTAAAGAGGATTACCACAGGACAAGGACTAAAGAGGATTACCACAGGACAAGGACTAAATAGGATTACCACAGAACCCCGTTATGAAGAGGATCACCACAGAACCCGGACTGAAGAGGATCACCACAGAACCCGGACTGAAGAGGATCACCACAGGACCCGGACTGAAGAGGATCACCACAGGACCCGGACTGAAGAGGATCACCACAGGACCCGGACTGAAGAGGATCACCACAGGACCCGGACTGAAGAGGATCACCACAGGACCCGGACTGAAGAGGATCACCACAGGACCCGGACTGAAGAGGATCACCACAGGACCCGGACTGAAGTGGATCACCACAGGACCCGGACTGAAGAGGATCACCACAGGACCCGGACTGAAGTGGATCACCACAGGACCCGGACTGAAGAGGATCACCACAGGACCCGGACTGAAGAGGATCACCACAGGACCCGGACTGAAGAGGATCACCACAGGACCCGGACTGAAGAGGATCACCACAGGACCCGGACTGAAGAGGATCACCACAGGACCCGGACTGAAGAGGATCACCACAGGACCCGGACTGAAGAGGATCACCACAGGACCCGGACTGAAGAGGATCACCACAGGACCCGGACTGAAGAGGATCACCACAGGACCCGGACTGAAGAGGATCACCACAGGACCCGGACTGAAGAGGATCACCACAGGACCCGGACTGAAGAGGATCACCACAGGACCCGGACTGAAGAGGATCACCACAGGACCCGGACTGAAGAGGATCACCACAGGACCCGGACTGAAGAGGATCACCACAGGACCCGGACTGAAGAGGATCACCACAGGACCCGGACTGAAGAGGATCACCACAGGACCCGGACTGAAGAGGATCACCACAGGACCCGGACTGAAGAGGATCACCACAGGACCCGGACTGAAGAGGATCACCACAGGACCAGGACTGAAGAGGTTCACGACAGGACCAGGACTGAAGAGGTTCACGACAGGACCAGGACTGAAGAGGATTACCACAGGACCAGGACTAAAGAGGATCACGACAGGACCAGGACTAAAGAGGATCACGACAGGACCAGGACTGAAGAGGATTACCACAGGACCAGGACTGAAGAGGATCACGACAGGACCAGGACTGAAGAGGATCACGACAGGACCAGGACTGAAGAGGATCATGACAGGACCAGGACTGAAGAGGATCATGACAGGACCAGGACTGAAGAGGATCATGACAGGACCAGGACTGAAGAGGATCATGACAGGACCAGGACTGAAGAGGATCATGACAGGACCAGGACTGAAGAGGATCATCACAGGACCAGGACTGAAGAGGATCATGACAGGACCAGGACTGAAGAGGATCATGACAGGACCAGGACTGAAGAGGATCATCACAGGACCAGGACTGAAGAGGATTACCACAGGACCAGGACTGAAGGGTCTTGGCACAGAGAGTCACTGCAACAAACCAAAGCTAGTCCTAACATTTATCTACCCCTGCTATCGTAACAACCTATCTGGACATTTTATTTGAACCTTTTATTGAATATTGAATTTTAATGATCTTCTCTTGAAATTCTCATTATCTATGTTGATGAATATATTATGTTGGATTATGTCTGTAGTAGTTTATGTTCTAACGTTGGGATTTGCTATTTCCGCATTTTTTTTATTACAACATACTTTTCAGCTGCTAAAATGGATTATATTAGTAGAAGCCTTTTTTTATGTTTTTTGCTTCTGGAACAAATTGCTCTTGATATACACTGAGAGGCCAGTTTATTACGTACACAACCCTGTTCACAAATGATTCGCTCCTACAGACATTGAGTCGTGGCCGTGGCTTGCTATATAAAGCAGGCATTGAGGCATTCAGTTACTGTTTGATTGAACGTTAGAATGGGAAAAACGAGTGACCTAAGCCACATTGAGTGTGGAGTGATTGTCGGTGTACGGCATGCCTGTTCCAGTATCTCAGAAACAGACGGCCTTCTGGGCTTTTCACACACACACACACACGAGTGTCTAAGGGTTTACTGAGAACGGACAAACAAAAACAAAAAACATCCAGTCAGCGGCAGTCCTGTGGGTGAAAACAGCTCGTTGATGAGAGGTGGAAGGAGAAGGACAAGAGTCATGCAAGCTAACAGACGTCCCACAAACAGGCAAATAACGGTGCAGTACAACAGTGGTGTGCAGAACGGCATCTCGAAACGCACAACTCGTCGGTCCTCGTCACAGATGGGCTATTGCAGCAGACGACCACACCGGGTTCCACTCCTGTCAGCTAGAAACAGGGTTCCAGTGGGCACGCGATCACCCTCACTGGACAATTGACGAGTGGAAAAACATTGCCTGGTCTGATGAATCTCGGTTCCTGTTGTCATGCTGATGGCAGAGTCGTGATTTTAGCGTCAGCAGCATGAGTCCATGGCTCCATCCTGCCTGGTGTCAACGGTACAGGCTGGTGGTTGTGATGTAATGGCTTGGGAGCAACGGTTCGACTCCACAGCGTATCTGAACTGAGAATTCAGGCTGTTCTGGAGACAAAGGTGTGTCTGACCCGGTACATAATAAACTGGTCACTGAGTGTAAATTATATATTTTGTTGCTTTCAGATACAATGCATTTGAAGGAAATAATTGTTTTGATCTTTGCCATATTCTTCTTTCTCATGATAGTCACACTTGTTTTCTTATTCTATTACAAACTATAAACAAACTATTCTATCACCTTTTGGAAAAGTTCAGTGTAAATTAAATGCATGTTGTAAATTAGCTCAAAGTTAAATGTTTGAAATATACAAAAAATAAAATGAGTTTGCAATGTCCATTTGTGGTTAAAAAACCAAACAAAAAAACAGTTATGATATCTTGCACATTCAAAGAATTAGCCACGTTTGTTGCAACAATCTGGGTGTGTTTTCTGACAGGACTCTGTCATCTACGAGAGACTGGCAGACAGCTCCAAGTACAAAGACATCACTCTCAACCACCTGGAGCAGTTTGCCACAGAGGGTGAGCCACAGTTCCACTGTTCTCACGCATTCCAATGGCATTGTTATTTATTTATTTTTTTTACCTTTATTTAACCAGGCAAGTCAGTTAAGAACAAATTCTTATTTTCAATGACGGCCTAGGAACAGTGGGTTAACTGCCTGTTCAGGGGCAGAACGACAGAACGACCTTGGGGATTTGAACTTGCAACCTTTCGGTTACTAGTCCAACGCTCTAACCACTAGGCTACCCTGCCGCCCCAGAGTAGAGTAGGACTAGCTAGCCAATGAACCTCTTCAGATAGTATAGTATAGTGTTGTTATTTCATGTTTTCGTAATGATCTGGTTAGATCTGATAGGTTTAACCTATATGGTAATAGCTCCACCTTGCCCTCTGATTGGCTGGGCTGAATTTATCACTATGTTTCTTATACGTATCCAATTCTCTCAGATCTGTACTGTACAGAAGCATTGTATCATCTCTCTCTGTCTGTCTCTCTCTCGTTCTGTGTGTGTTTTGTCAGGACTAAGGACGTTGTGTTACGCTGTGACCAACATCTCAGAAGAGTCATACGAGCAGTGGGCTGAGTTGTACCAGAGAGCCGCCACCTCCCTTACCAACCGAGCTCTGAAGATGGAGGAGAGTTATGAGCTCATCGAGAGGGTAACCAATAGAAGAACCCGTCTTTACAATAAAATAAAGACACACCGTAGACCTACAACTGTTTTGTTTCTAAAGGACCCTGTTCCTTCTGGCTGTCAGAAAATACTATCATAAAGTGACAGAGTTTCCTGTAAGACGATACAAAATGCATTCTTTCAAGAGTTTTCATGATGTAGCTACGATGTGGCATTGGTGTAGGCTGCCTCCATATCTTTACGTGTTTGATTTAAGCTTGACGGAAAGCAGGGTGGGAAGAATTTGTACTTTTCGCTGCTGCTCCACCGGTTCCATTGGACCAGGTAAGCTATATCAAGTGCACCTCAAGTATTTAAAATGTATTTCACTTGTATTTTTTTTTCTCCAGAACCTGCAGTTGCTTGGTGCCACGGCCATAGAGGACAAGCTACAAGACAAAGTCCCCGAAACCATAGAGACTCTGCTCAGAGCTGGTATCAAGATCTGGATCCTCACCGGAGACAAGCAGGAGACTGCCATCAATATAGGTGAGGAGGCAGACCGACTGACTGATTGGCACACACACACACACACACACACAACTCCACCTGCCAATACACACTAAAAGTGCTCAGACCCACTTAGGTCCACTATGAATCAGTACCGTCAAATGAAATCCTTCTTACCCTCTGCCTCTCAAGGTCACTCGTGTAGGCTGCTGAGGAAGAACATGGGGCTGTTGGTCGTGAACGAGGAGACACTAGAAGTAGGTGTCAATCCCAATCTCGCCCTCCTGTTGTCAACAACAGAAAACAAACCACAGCAACTGGATATGAGGCCTTTTCTGTTCTGAGCATGTCGTTCATAAATGTACTATTATGACGCTAGCAACACCACGGCCGAGAATTCCATTCTCAGAGGAACCACATGTACCAAAAAAATCTATGTTTGTCTAAGTTGCTTTGTATAAAGGCATCTGCATCACAGTGCTAGCTGTGCCACCAGAGATTCTGGGTTCGCGGCTGACCGTAGCCGGGAGGCCCATGAGGCGGCGCTCCATTGGCCCAGCGTCGTCCGGGTTAGGGAGGGTTTGGCCGGCAGGGAAATCCTTGTCTCATTGCGCACTAGCGACTCCTGTGGCGGTCCTGGTGCAGTGCACGCTGACCAGGTCGCCAGGTGTATGGTGTTTCCTCCGACACATTGGTGCGGCTGGTTTCCAGGTTGGACGTGCATTGTGGCTAGGTTGGGTTGTGTTTCGGAGGACGCATGGCTCTCGCCCTTCGCTTCTCCCGAGTCCGTACGGGAGTTGCAGCGATGAGACAAGACTGTAACTACCAATTGGATACCACGAAATGGGGGAGAAAAAGGGGGTTAAAAAAAAAGAAAGAAAAAGCTATAAAAAAATAAAGGCATCTGCTAAATGACATTCATTCAATAACTTACTCTATCCTAGGGGACACGAGCGGCTTTGAGTCATCACTGTGGCATGCTGGGAGAGGCGCTCCACAGGGAGAACGACGTTGCCTTGGTGATGGATGGCGAGACGCTGAAGTACGCCCTCAGCTTCGAGGTGCGCCAGTACTTCCTGGATCTGGCCCTATCCTGCAAGGCCGTCATCTGCTGCAGGTAGCCAATCACAGCATAGGAGCCCTCCATTCAGACTTGCTAAAGATGGAGAGAAGCCCTCCTGTCGGTGTTCACTCCAACACTCCTGTTCACTCCAACTCCAGTTGGAACTAACCTGATTCAGCTAATTATTAGAATCAGGTGCACTAATTTAGGGTTGGAGTTAAAACCTACAGGACGGTATCTCTCCAGGAACAGGTTTGGAGAGCCCTGCTATAAACATTCATATTCAGTGATTATTCAATATCACGTGTGTGCCCAGGGTGTCTCCACTGCAGAAGTCGGAGGTGGTGGACCTGGTCAAGAGGCAGGTGAAGGTGATCACCCTGGCCGTGGGTGACGGTGCCAACGACGTGGGCATGATCCAGACGGCTCACGTTGGCGTGGGCATCTCTGGCAACGAGGGCCTGCAGGCCGCCAACTCCTCCGACTACTCTATCGCCCAGGTATCCCCTCTTATCACCTAACACATCATTACTTCTGGATGTAGTTGAGGACTGGTTTTTAGGGGGAAATAATATCATTTATGGCATTATTTAACAAGGCCAAATGGACGATATGATATTGTGGATATCACCTAACCCTAATATGTGGCATCTGGTCTCTGTCTCGCTCCGCCTGTCTCGCTATGTCTCTATCTTTATGTCTCTCTCTGTTTCGTTCCCTGTCTTTTCAGTTTAAGTACCTGAGGAATCTTCTTCTAGTCCATGGGGCGTGGAACTACAACCGAGTGTCCAAATGCATCCTGTACTGTTTCTACAAGAACATAGTGTTGTACATCATAGAGGTAGGGCTGCTTCAATAGGGCTGCTTCAGTAGGGCTGCTTCAGTAGGGCTGCTTCAATAGGGCTGCTTCAATAGGGCTGCTTCAATAGGGCTGCTTCAGTAGGGCTGCTTCAATAGGGCTGCTTCAGTATGGCTGCTTCAGTAGAATTCAGGTAAATTTCACTAAAGGTCCAGAGTTTCCAGAAGTCCCGGTTGGAAGGAATAAGCAGGAAATACTCTAACCAGTTTTTTTTTTCTAATGTCTCATTGGGATTTTGTGAAAGTTCCCATAATTCTGCAACCCTTTGAGATCAACATGGATGTCAGTGTGTAATGTCAGCCCTATGTCAGAACCTCAGTCACTCATTCATCTTGTTTTTTTAGATCTGGTTTGCGATCGTGAACGGGTTCTCTGGTCAGATTCTATTTGAACGTTGGTGCATTGGTCTTTACAATGTGGTAAGTGTGTGTACACTCCTTATTCAACCCTTACATGGAGTTCTCCCGGATTTACCCCCTGGTAAAATATGACTGTATCACTTTTTCGTCTTTGTGTGTGTGTGTGTGTGATAGATCTTCACAGCGATGCCTCCTCTGGCCCTGGGTATATTTGAGCGCTGCTGCAAGAAAGAGAACATGCTAAAATACCCAGAACTCTACAAGACCTCCCAGAACGCACTGGGTTTCAACACCAAGGTACAACCTCCACCCATTTAACCCCGGTCATTATTGCCTGGTGAAAAGGAGACGAGGGGCCTTTCTCATTTATCAATCATGAGCAGCACGAATTTGGGCGTGTAACATTTGCATAATCATTTTTTTCCCTTTACATTTCAACATTTGCTCATTTTACCAAATTTTCAAAGATAAACGAATAATGCCTGCACAATCAAAATGTTTATAGCATTAGGGACTTAAGGTCCATTTGGAAGTTGGAACTAGGCCCTCTTGGTTAATTTGTTTCCCCCTGTCCCACTGCAGGTGTTCTGGGCTCACTGTCTCAACGGCCTCCTCCATTCTGTCATCCTCTTCTGGCTACCCCTGCTGATCTTCCAACACGGTGTGTGTTTCTGTCCCGTCTGTCCAGCTGTCTCGGTCCGTTCTAGTATTAAACAGTCCTGCATGTTTGGTTTCTTTTATTCCAGATACTGTGTCTTGGAACGGGAAGACTCCAGACTATCTTCTCTTAGGAAATATGGTTTACACGGTAGGTTGACTGCATGCCCAAAAGAAAGGTCTGGTTTGTTTTTGGATAGCCTTCCCAGCTCTCAATGAAATATCTGAAAACACTTTGGTAAAATTGTTTCTGAATTTAGTATACACACAGTAGCAAGACTTCGATAGAGAAGACACGACACCTCTGATTTTCTATATCCTCATGAAATGTTGCCTGGTAAAGTGACTTGTTTTCTCTCTTCTCCGTCCTCCAGTTTGTGGTGATAACCGTTTGTCTCAAAGCTGGACTGGAGACTTCATCATGGACACTGGTGGGTTCAGTAGGCTTCCCATTTCTGTCATTCAGAATATGACGATGAGAAACAAAGTGTGATGTTTTTCCTGACCTGCTCTGTTGCTCCCTCTGTAGTTCAGTCACATAGCCATCTGGGGCAGTGTGTTCCTGTGGGTGTTGTTCTTCTGGCTCTACTCCACCTTGTGGCCAGTTATAGCTATTGCACCAGACATGTCTGGTCAGGTAAAGTACGGATCACTCTATGTTCAACAATATGCATTTGTTGGACAAATATGTTGCACAATAAGCAACACCGAAGCAAACTTACTATTCACGTGTCAAAAGTTTTAAGTGTGTGTGTGTGTGTGTGTGTGTGATGCAGGCAGAGATGCTGTTCACCTCAGGAGTGTTCTGGATGAGTCTCCTCTTCATCCCTGTCACCTCACTGCTGTTTGACGTGGCGTTCAGAGTGTGAGTCCAGACCTTAATACATACAGTGCTAGCTTCAGAGAAACAACTACTCTTTACACAGCCCTTTCATTCTATAATAGAATTTACATCTCTCTCTCCTCTCTTGCTCAGGGTAAAGAGGTCTTTCTGGAAGAACCTGGTTGATGAGGTGCAGGAGCTGGAGGCTAAGGCTCAGGACCCTGGAGTAGTGGTTCATGGGAAAAGGTATTTTTATACCATCTAACTGTATTGAGAAAATAAAAAATGTAAAATGTCACATGCGCCAAATACAACAAGTGTAGACCTGAAATACTGAATACAAGCCCTTAAACAACAATGCAGTTTTAAGAAGAAAAAAAAAGTAAGAGATAAGAATAACAAATAATTAAAGAGCAGCAGTACCAATAGCGGGGCTATATACAGGGGGTACCGGTACAGAGTCAATGTGTGCATGCTTTTTTGTTTGTCTCATGTACTCTTCTCTCTCTCTCTCTCTCTGTGTGTGTGTGTGTGTGTGTGTGTGTGTGTGTGTGTGTGTGTGTGTGTGTGTGTGTGTGTGTGTGTGTGTGTGTGTAGCTTGTCAGAGAGAGCTCAGCTCCTGAAGAACAGCATATCGTCAGCATACAGCACAGAGTCCGTCCCTCAGAACATGCTACGTAAGTCACACGCCTTACAGAATGTGGTGCTTCACACTTGTCCTCTTCTTTCTGTAGTACAGTAAAACATCACCATCTATGACAGTGTCTAAACCCAGAAGGCACAACATCACAAAACGTCCAGAAACGCTTGTGAAACAGACCAAACGGACCAGGCCGGGGTTTGAGAGGTCAATCAGAGAAGTGTAAAATTCATCCTAAAGGCACAACCAAGATTGGAGCCAATGTCTTAAGTAGTTGAACATGTTATTACTCCAACCTCGTAAAGGTGACAAACTGACATGTTTTTCTTTTAGTCAAAAAACAACTATATATCGAAGGAGTGCCTTTGATATTGATGGCCTGCACATGGGATAGATAGAAGACCGTTAGACTCAATGACGTGCTTCTTCGCATGAGCTTTGCTTGCCAACGTCGCCATGACATCGCCTACAAGTGTGATCGGGGATTTCTATTGGAGAATCCGTTTGTCTAACTTCCTACTGTACTGCCTTTGACAACACTCTGACTACATTTCCCACAATGCCATTTGTCCCTCCCTCACTGCCTCCATACACATGCAGGCATGGAGGGGGTGAGATTGTCATTGTCACTCGAGGTGTGAAGGTTAGTGAGCCCCTCACAAGGTTGGATCTGTGTAAAGTAGGTAAACTTCCCTGGAGTCATAGAGCTTTGACAGTGGTTAGAATCGTCCCTGTAGTTTGAATAGATGGACCTGTGGGCTAGAAGAATAGAAATGGTTCTTAATATAAGAAGAAACTATTGTGTAGGATATGTATTGTGTTAGGATATACACTATACAGTGGCTTGTGAAAGTATTCACCCCCTTGGCATTTTTTCATATTTTGTTGCCTTTACAACCTGCAATTAAAATTGATTTTGGGGGGGTTTGTAATCATTTGATTTACACAACATACCTACCACTTTGAAGTAAATAACTACTCAAGCAAAATATGTTTTATTGTGAAATAGACAAAAAAAATCAACTTGAGCGTGCATAACTATTCACCCCTCCAAAGTCAATACTTTGTAGAGCCAACTTTTGCAGCAATTACAGCTGCAAGTCTCTTGGGGTATGTCTCTATAAGCTTGGAACATCTAGCCACTGGGATTTTTGCCCATTCTTCAAGGTAAAACTGCTCCAGCTCCTTCAAGTTGGATGGGTTCCACTGATGTACAGCAATCTTTAAGTCATACCACAGATTCTCAATTGGATTGAGGTCTGGGCTTTGACTAGGCCATTCCAGAGCCCTGACCTCAACCCCATCTGAACACTTTTGGGATGATTTGAAATGGCAACTGCGAGCTAGGCCTAATCGCCCAACCTCACTAATGCTCTTGTGGCTGAATGGAAGCAAGTCCCTGCACCATTTATTTTTTATTTTTTCCCCTTAAACCACTCAAGTGTTGCTTTAGCAGTATGATTAGGGTCATTGTCCTGCTGGAAGGTGAACCTCCGTCCCAGTCTCAAATCTCTGGAAGACTGAAACAGGTTTCCCTCAAGAATTTCCCTTTATATAGCGCCATCCATCATTCCTTCAAATCTGACCAGTTTCCCAGTCCATGCCGATGTAAAAACATCCCCACAGGTTGATGCTGCCACCAGCATGCTTCACTGTGGGGATGGAGTTCTCGGGGTGATGCGAGTTGTTGGGTTTGCACCAGACATAGCATTTTGCTTGATGGCCAAGCTCAATTTTGGTCTCATCTGACCAGAGTACCTTCTTCCATATGTGTGGGGAGTCTCCCACAGGCCAAACATCTTTGCTTATTTTTTTCTGTACCACTTTTACATTTTCTTTGAAATAAGTTCATTTTTTTCACTTCACCACTTTGGACTATTTTGTGTATGTCCATTACATGAAATCCAAGAAATTGCAGGTTGTAATGCAAATTTTTTTGGGGGGAAATGCCAAGGTGGGTGAATAGTTTTGCAAGGCACTGTATATACAATAGTATGTGGACACCCCTTCAAATGAGTGGATTTGGATATTTCAGCCACACCCATTGCTGGGTGTGGCTGAAATATCAGATCAGACAGATGTATAAAATCGAGCACACCGCCATGCAATCTCCATAGACAAACATTGGCAGTAGAATGGACATACTGAAGAGGTCAGTGACTTTCAACATGGCACCGTCATAGGATACCACCTTTCCAACAAGTCAGTTTGTAAAATTTCTGCCCTGCTGTATTTGTGAAGTAGAAACGGCTCAGACGTGAAGTGTTAGGCCACACAAGCTCACAGAACGGGGCCACCGAGTGCTGAAGCGCGTAGTGCGTAAAAATCGTCTCGGTTGCAACATTCACTACCGAGTTCCAAACTGCCTCTGGATGCAATTTCAGCACAAGAACTGTTCGTCGGGAGCTTCATGGAATGGGTTTCCATGGCCAAGCAGCCACACAGCCTGAGATCATCATGCGTAATGCCAAGTGTCGGCTAGAATGGTGTAAAGCTCTCCGCCATTGGACTCTGGGGTAGTTCTCTGGAGTGATAAATCACGATTTACCATCTGGCAGTCTGACGGACAAATCTTGGTTTGGTGAATGCCAAGAGAACGCTACCTACCCTAATGCGTAGTACCAACTGTAAAGTCTGATGGAGGATGAATAATGGTCTGGGGCTGTTTTTCAAGGTTCAGGCTAGGCCCCTTAGTTCCAGTGAAGGGAAATCGTAACGCTACAGCATACAATGACATTCTATACGATTATGTGCTTACAACTTTGTGGCAACAGTTTCGGGAAGGCTCTTTCCTGTTTCAGTATGACAATGCCCCCATGCACAAAGCGAGGTCCCCATACAGAAATGCTTTGTTGAGATCGGTGTAGAAGAACTGGCCTGCACAGAGCCCTGACCTCAACCCCATCTGAACACTTTTGGGATGATTTGAAATGGCAACTGCGAGCTAGGCCTAATCGCCCAACCTCACTAATGCTCTTGTGGCTGAATGGAAGCAAGTCCCTGCAGCAATGTTCCAAAGTCTAGAAGAGTGGATGCTGTTATAGCAGCAAAGGGGGGACCATCTCCTTATTCATGCACATGATTTTGGAATGTTCGACAAGCAGGTGTCCACATACCTTTGGTCAGGTAGTGTACAGTGCATTCGGAAAGTATTCAGACCCCTTGACTTTTTCCACATTTTGTTACGTTACAGCCTTATTCTAAAATGTATTTAAATAGTTTTTTTCCCCTCATCAATCTACATATATTAACCCATATTGACAAAGCAAAAACCGTTTTTTAGAAATGTTTGCTAATCTATTAAAAATAAAAACTGAAATATCACATTTACGTAAGTATTCAGACCTCTTACTCAGTACTTTGTTGAAGCCCCTTTGGCAGCGATTACAGCCTCCAGTCTTCTTGGGTATGACACTACAAGCTTGGCACACCTGTATTTGGGGAGTTTCTCCCATTCTTCTCTGCAGATCCTCTCAAGCTCTTTCAGGTTTGATTGGATATTTTCAGGTCTCTCAGGGAGATGTTAGATTGGGTTCAAGTCCGGGCTCTGGCTGGGCCATTCAAGGACATTCAGAAACGTGTCCCGAAGCTACCCCTGCGTTGTCCTGTTGGAAGGTGAACCTTTGACCCAGACTGAGGTCCTGAGCACTCTAGAACAGGTTTTCATCAAGGTTCTCTCTGTACTTTGCTCCGTTCGTCTTTCCCTCGATCCTGACTAGTCTCCCAGTCGCTGCCGCTGAAAGACCACCCCACATCATTATGCGGCGTTCACCATACTTCACTGTAGGGATGGTGCCAGGTTTCCTCCAGACGTGACGCTTGGCGTTCAGGCCAAAGAGTTAAATCTTAGTTTCATCAGACCAGAAAATCTTGTTTCTGATGGTCTGAGAGTCCTTTAGGTGCCTTTTGTCAAATTCCAAGCGGGCTGTCATGTACCTTTTTACTGTGGAGCGGCTTCCGTCTACTGTAAAGGTTTGATTGGTGGGGTGCTGCATAGGTGGTTGTCCTTCTGGAAGGTTCACCCATCTACACAGAGGAACTCTGGAGCTCTGTCAGAGTGACCATCGGGTTCTTAATCCCTGACCGAGGCCCTTCTCCCCCGATTGCTCAGTTTGGCTGGGCAGCCAGCTCTAGTAAGAGTCTTGGTGGTTCCAAACTTCTTCCATTTAAGAGTGATGGAGGCCAGTGTGTTCTTGGGGACCTTCAACGCTGCAGATGTTTTTTGGTACCCTTCCCCAGATCTGTGCCTCGACACAATCCTGTCTCGGAGCTCTACTGACAATTCCTGCAACCTCATGGCTTGGTTTATGGTCTGACAGGCACTGTCAACTGTGGGACCTTATATAGACAGGTGTGTGCCTTTCCAAATCATGTCATATCAATTACATTTACCACAGGTGGACTGCAATCAAGTTGAAGAAATATCTTAAGGATGGTCAATGGAAACAGGATGAACCTGAGCTCAATTTCAAGTCTCATAGCAAAGGGTCTGAATACTTATGTAAATAAGGTATTTCTAAAAAACTGTTTTTGCTTTTTCATTATTGTGTGTAGATTGATGAGGAAAATAATTTAATCAATTTTAGAATAAGGCTGTAATGTAACAAAATGTGGAAAAAGTCAAGGTGTCTGAATACTTTCTGAAGGCACTGTGTAGGTAGCTGCTGGATCCCTCCCCAGTCTGACTCATCCATCACATCCTGTGTTAGACATTTACCTTCACCTAATATTGAGTTATTAGATCTATAGGTCTAATTTAGCTGTGGGCTGTTGTTCTAACTGTCCTGGATTTCTGATAATGTAGTGTGTGATAATGTACTATGTGCAGTAGTGCTTCGCGTGTAGCCTGGTTTTTGTAGAGGGGAAGGGAACAAAGTTTGCTACAGGATTTGTGTGTGTTCTAGTTGACTGCACCTGTGGTGAATTGTGGGTAAATTGTGACAGACTTACTGATCTACAAATAATAATGAGTAGTTATTTATTGTAGACCAGTCGGTAGGCTGTCGGCTGAACAAGCCCTTTGAGATGGGTGGGGTTATACATCCTTATTTCGAAACTCTCACTAGGTGGTCAGCGTGAGATTTTGTAATGGCGTCTACGTTTTTATATATAAGTATCATGTGCTTGTTTTCCCTTAGACGGCTATGCCTTCTCTCAGGAGGAAAACGGAGCGGTGTCACAGTCTGACGTGATCCGGTCGTACGACACCACCAAGCAGAGGCCTGCTCAGCCCCAGTGGTGAAGCCTCTCCCCTCCCCCTCAGCGATGCCCTCCTATCACATGCTGCACTCAGCCATCCCCATTGGAGGAGGTTGACAGGAAGTCACCTCACGAAGTGTGGCCGGTCAACTTCCACCAGAAAGTCTGGAGTGAAGACCCCGTCCAGAAACAACCCCCAAAACCCATAACCTCCTGAGGAACTTCTGTTGATCTGAGAAGACTGGAAAGGTGTCAGCAATATGGGGCAAATTCCCCTCGAGGGGCAGTGGTATGTATGTATGTCCTATTGGTTATACCTGACCTATCTTTCAGATCTACTGAAGTGCAGAGGAGGTGGGAGGTGGAGCTAAGGGTAGTTTCTGGAATGCACAGAAGAGAGAAAAAAAATAACATTGCAAGATGACATTTACAGAAAGTGTTTTCACTGTTGGTTTGTCCCCAAGCACTGACTTTTTAATGTGTCTTTGTCCTGAAGACTTGACCTGTTTTTATATTTGTATGTGGAAGAGTTCCCATTCTAAGCAACGGGTGGCCTTGGAAGAGGGAACGTCTCATATTTTATTTTTTGGTGTGGCATAAGACCAAACTCGAACAAGATGTACGTGCCACATAAAGAGCAGTGTTGGACCAAAACGATCCACGAATCATCCCTGAACCCGACATTTGTAAGAGAATGGGAAACCCTGTGATGTTGCTTGCCAAAGAGTAATGTGTGTAACCAATAGGGGTTTGAATGTAGTCTATGATGATTGAATGCCATTTGCGTTCAATCATTGCACTCCAGAATGATACCGCGAGTAAAAGCACTACGGGTTAAGACTTGATGATGGGCTTCTCATTTTAAGATTTATATCTCTGAAAGATTCCTTGCATTCCATGTTTCTCTCTAGTCAATCCATCCCAACAGTGCCTTTCAGAGAGTTTCTCTCATGCAGTAGTGTAATGCTAAGGCGTGTGTGTATGTGTTTCTTCGTCTTCTGCATGGTTTAAAATCCGTCCATGGCTCTTTTCACTGCAATGCAAATGTTCTCTCACTGACCGGGAAAAAGAATAATGTGTTCATTTGTTCATTTGAATTGTATCCTTGTTGTGTGAGGGATGAATGTTTCCGAGTATTTCTGGGGAAACAGAAATATCACTCAAACTTCACGTCCGTAAAAGCTGGAATATACCTTGGTTTTTGTTCAGAGAAAAAAAAATGTATTAATGTATTTATGTTCCTTGAGTCAAAAAGAAGAATTCATAATTTAACAAGTTTACTTTTTCTATAACTTATTTAATATTTCATTCTCAGATGCATAAAGGGACTACTGAATAAAACCACTGCAACACTCAAATGCAACCTTTCTTCTAGTCTGTGCACTCAGATTTCTTTGCTCACACTTTTCACAAATATTTTAAACACTATAACAATAACGATGAGTATACAAGTGTACCTCACTCACATATCTGTATAAACAGTGTGTGCTTATTGAATTGGAGGTATGCTGAGCTTGTACAGGATGTGGCAATGTCCAACCACATGTTTAGCCCAGAACCTGTACCAGAGTAGTTTAGTTTCACTTTTGTAGTGTGAACATTCATTGTTTCGTTCAATGCTTGTACGCACTTGAGAAAAACAAACAATGTAAATTGTCCCCCACGAATGGCCCAATGCTCCCCTTGGGCCAATCAGTGTAATTTTGTAAATAGCGGATCTCTACGGCAAGACACATTCACCCAAGTTGAATCAAAATCAGGCCAGTAGTGTCTGATATATCACGTGGGTTAGCTAGACTCATATCCCTGAGCAAGTGTGCCATTTTCTTTTCGGAGTCAAATAGATCAAGAGATCTAAACATGTGCCCGTTATAGCGCCCCCATTTGGTCGATATGAACGTTCTTGCATATGTTGAGGCTTGGCAGTGTTTGTAACATGTGTACCAAATTGTTACAATACCAATATCTGACTGATTTATGTGCCAGATGACGCTCACATGAGTGTTTATTGGTTAATAGTCTGCAAAATATTGCATTGAAAGACCTACAGTGAGGGGGGGGGGAGTATTTGATCCCCTGCTGATTTTGTACGTTTGCCCACTGACAAAGAAATGATCAGTCTATAATTTTAATGGTAGGTTTATTTGAAAAGTGAGAGACAGAACAACAACAAAATCCAGAAAAACACATGTCAATGTTATAAATTGAAGTCACAAACATTTCATAATTCCCTTTTGTTAACAAAAACAATTATGAATTCCTGTTTTTACTAACATGAGTGGCGCAGCGGTCTAAGGCACTGCATCTCAGTGCGACAGGTGTCACTACAGTCTCTGGTTGGAATCCAGACTATATCACATCCGTCCGTGAATCGGAGTCCCAAAGGGCGGCGCACAATTGGCCCAGCGTCGTCCGGGTTTGGCCGGGCTAAGCCGTCATTGTAAATAAGAATTTGTTCATTAACTGACTTGCCTAGTTGAATAAAGGTTCAATAAACATGTACACACAGGGATGTTTATTTGGTAACTTCATTGCTATTTAAGCTTCTACACCCAAAATATTGTCATTATTATTTGATGAAAATGAAGGCACTGTTAAAGGACTAAAGAATAATTGAACAAAGTGGAAAACAAAAGTAAGTTTCCAAAGTTGTAACAACTAAAACATTGGTAAGTGTTTCCCTGGATTTTTTTGTAGCAATGGTGGCAAGGTCGCAGAGGGACCTAAAAAAAACGTTTTGTAGAACGACGGTCTGTTCTGGGGACTTTTCAAAAGGATTCTACTCCAAAATGAATAAAAATGCAATTATGCTGTCACCATCTAAAATATAAATACCCCCTCCAGAAATGATCCAATAACATATTGGTTCATCTTAGCAAGCAGGTGTGCTGTTTATCAATAACAAGTTTTACCTGTAGCTGATGATATAGTGGCTATATCATTAGCTAGATCACAAACTATAAACCTTATCTTATTGCTAGTTAACAATGTATTGATGAATTGAATGTCCCCGAAAAAGAAAAAAACATTCCACTGGCACTCATTCAAGTTACATTTAGCATCGGACTCCCCTATGCATTCACCGCCATTGGCGAGCTCTAAAACAGATCATCCCAGCTGTTGCTAAAAACTCCGGTTTTAATAGGGTGCAGTCCGCACATTTTGTGGAGTTCAGAAATAAAATGTAGATGCACTAGAAAGCTGTGATCCTCCTCTTTTTAACAGTAGTCATCAAAGCTAAATGTTGTGCAACGACGAGGGCATGCAACTTTCTTTCCTTGTGCCACTCTCAATTTGAAAACGCCTCAAGATAAATATTATTTTCTCACATAGAATGCGACAAGTTGACCAATTGAATAGGTCAACTATTCCACAATGGGGTTGTCTGATTTTGCAGTTGATTACTTGTGTTGTTGGAAAAATGTATGTGGACCAAAGAAATTCATTATAATAAAACATTTGGAAAAGCCAAAGCTGCAAGGGCACAGCTCCGCCTGGCTCTCATTAGGTTCATAGGTGCCAGGTTTCAGATGTGTCTGGAACAGGCCCAATTTTACACTGAGGCAAGTGTGCCAGCTCCACTTCTTTCTGTCTTGAAAATCTTAGCTATTATGACACCTGCTATTATGACACCTGCTAATCCTACAATAATGAATGCTATTCCAATAGCATTTCCCACGGTTCCCCCTACAGTAGCTACTATATTCACCCCTCCTATGAATAACAGAATAGCACCAAGCAATATCACAAAGTACATCTTCTTTTTCCTCCCCTTCTCTACTCCCTCCTGTCTTATTCGTTGCTCTATGATTCTTTCCTGCTCCTGCCTCTGCTTTTCTTCCTCCGCTTTCCTCTTCTCCTCCTCCTCTTTGATCTTTTTCTGAGCCTTCTCATACATGTCATTGGTGTAGTAATTTCCTCCATTGTTCTCCACCATGACTTTGATCTTCTCCAGAAGCTCTGTAACCTGAGTAGGGTCTGTATCGTTGTTATTGAACGAGTGATACCTGCCCCCGCAGGTGTTGAGAAGTTTCTGGATATCCTTGGACTTTCTCAGAACGTTGACTACTTCTTGCCCATTCAGTTGATCTTTACAGGTGAACAGCAAGAGGGTGTGCAATGAAGCGTCCTCTCCAAAGTTCTCCTGGATCCACTTCACGGTGTTCCTCTCCTCCTCTGTGAACCTCCCCCCCAGCCTGATCACCAGCAGGAATGCGTGGGGTCCCGGAACAGACAGGTTGACACACTCCCCTACTGTCTTTTTCACTTCTTCATCTGTCTTCACTGTGTCGAAGATGCCAGGAGTGTCAACAATATGCACCCGCATCCCACAAACCTCTCCAATTGTTTTGTAACACTTGTCTGTCACAGAACTAAGAGAGGCGTTCACTTCAAACACCTTTTTCCCCAGGATGGTGTTTCCGGTTGCACTCTTCCCTGCTCCAGTCTTACCCACCAGAACAATCCTAAACAAATCTAAAAAGACAGGACTGTTCACTACAAGATGTTCTGTTGCTTTATTCTTCATTAGAGAGGTACAGTGCATTCGGGAAAGCATTCAGACCCCTTGACCTTTTCCACATTTTGTTGTGTTACAGCATTTTAATTACATTTTATATTTTTTCCTCATCAATCTACATCAATATACACACAGTAATGACAAAGCAAAAACTGTTTTCTTGGAATTTTTGCCAATGTATTTTCAAATAAAAAACTGAAATATCACATTTACGTAAGTATTCAGACCCTTTACGCGCAGTACTTTGTTGAAGCACCTTTGCTAGCGATTAAAGCCTTGCGTCTTCTTGGGAATGACGCTACAAGCTTGGCACACCTGTATTTGAGGAGTTTCTCCCATTCCTCTCTGCAGATCATCTCAAGCAGGTCTGTCAGGTTGGGTGGGGTGTGTTGCTGCACAGCTATTTTCAGGTCCCTACACAGATCTTCAATCGGTTTCAAGTCTGGGCTCTGGCTGGGCCACTCAAGGATATTAAGATACTTTTCCCAAAGCCATTCCTGCGTTGTCTTGGGGGTGTTCTTAGGGTCATTGTCCTGTCGGAAAGGGGAACCTTCGCCCCAGTCTGAGGTCCTTAGAGGTCTGGAGTAGGTTTTCATCAAGATTCTATCTGTACTTTGCTCCATTCATCATTCCCTTGATCCTGACTGGTCTCGCAGTCCCTGCTTTTGAAAAACAACCCCACAGCATGATGCTGCCACCAATATTTATGTATTTTTTTATTTCACCTTTATTTAACCAGGTAGGCCAGTTGAGAACAAGTTATCATTTACAACTGTGACCTGGCCAAGATAAAGCAAAGCAGTGTGACACAAACAACAACACAGAGTTACACATAAACAAACGTACAGTCAATAACACAAAAGAAAAGAAAGATATGCTTAACTGTGGTGATGGTGCCAGGTTTCCTCTACACGTGACGCTTGGCATTCAGGCCAGAAGGTTCAATCTTGGTTTCATCAGACCAGAGAATCTTGTTTCTTATGGTCTAAGAGTCCTTTAGGTGCCTTTTGGCAAACTCCAAGTGGGCTGTCATGTGCCTTTTACTGAGGAGTGGCTTCCATCTGGCCACTCTGCCATAGAGGTCTGATTGGTGGAGCGCTGCAGAGATGGTTGTGCTTCTGGAAGATTCTCCCAACTCCACAGAGGAACTCTGAACCTCTGTCAGAGTGACCATCAGGTTCTTGGTCACCTCCCTGACCAAGGTCCTTCTCCCCTGATTGCTCAGTTTGGCCGGGCAGCCAGCTCTAGGAAGAGTCTTGGTGGTTCCAAACTTCCACTGAGGCCACTGTGTTCTTTGGGACCTTCAATAATGCATAATTCCTTCGACCTTAGGGCTTGGTTTTTGCTCTGACATAGACTGTCAAGTGTGGGACCTTATATAGACAGGTGCGTGCTTTTCCAAATCATGTCCAATCAATTGCATTTACCACAGGTGGATTCCAAGTTATAGAAACATCTCAAGGATGATCAATGGAAACAGGATGCAACTGAGCTCATTTTTGCATCTCATAGCAAAGGGTCTGAATACTTATGTAAATAAGTTATTTCAGTTTTTTATTTTAATAAATTTGCAAAAAAAATCTAAATCTGTTTTCACTTTGTCATTATGGGGTATTGTGTGCAGATTCATAATTGATTTTCGGATAAGACCAACGTAACAAAATGTGAAAGAAGTCTGAATACTTTCTGAATGCGCTGTAGATTGAGTATAGATCTGAATCGGCTCAGTTGATGGAAATGGGAAATATCAAAGTCCTTATAGTCTGGGGTGGTATTTTTGGAGATTAATTAACTCACCCGTAGAGGAGGTCTTGTCTTGGGTTACCAAGGGAACAACTGAATGGTGTAAGACAAAATAATACACAGTGAGACATTTTTTTTTATAATGGCAATAGGGGAAAAAAAGAATAACTCATTATATCCAGCAATCATTTTAAGTGGACCACGGTTTATTCTACTTGTAAGATATACTTTATGTGAAAATGGTTCCATAGAATTAGATCTGCTTTCATGTTGTTCAGTAATAGGATCACGTTACCTTTATATATGTGTGGTTTGTTGTCACTTAATTAAGCATCCTAAGTATTTGATATTTTGTTGTAATACCAATTACCCCACCTGGGATATTCTTTACAAAGTATACTCAGTCATAACAGACGTTATATAGGCAAATAAAACTCATAGAATAAAAAAAAGGAAATGGTGGTTTTAATTTTGCAGGTTTGGAATTGTATAATCTCGCCACCCAGGGCTTTTACTTGCAACATATCGTTAAACGCACTAAAGAGGAACAACAGGTACATGTTTTCATGCAGCTGTTTTCAAAGGATAAACCTAAGAACATGACCAACTTCATAGTTAATAACACTAAAACAATATAGGATAAAATTAAACAAATTCTACAAGAACCAATATCACTCCCTGAAAACACAACCCTATGGAACAGCCCTTTGGATAGCTATTCAGAATTCAGAGATAAATTGGCCCGCGTGGAAATGAAAGGAATGGATACCATAAATGACTTGGTAAAAGGAAATACATTTATTTCCAAAACAGAATTAAGAAGCCATTTTGGATTGACCAATGTAGATATTTTCAAATACATGCCATTTAAACGTGTAATATCAAGAACTGTATATTTGAAATCTTTTGGACATCAGAGCAATCTTGAGGGAATCCTATTTGAGTCAGAAAAGGATGTTCATATGATATGTAAACTGTACAACTACCAAGACATCAAAATATCTGATATTGGCACAAATTGGAGGGAATGCTGAAAATAACGAACGAGATTACAGCAAACGAAAATGTTGCTTAATCCACTATAAAACGAATGTATAGAACGTATTATACAAGAGACAAAATCCACAAGTTCTACAGCACAACGGTGTCTTAAGTGTAAAACTAACAACGACTGAATAAGTATTACAATGCAAATGTAATTTTAATGTGTCTGTCTGCATATTTCCAGACAGCGTATGAGGGTGCAGTGAAATACCCGATGTATTGGACGATAGTTTTCTCCTCAATCATTTTGAGAAAAAAAAAACCGTATACTTAAAAACTGAAAATCAACTAATCTTCCATCGTTAACACAATGGAAAGGTCAATGCTTTGTTATCTAAACGTTGAAAGTGCGTTGGCAAGGGGAAATATTTTGTGGTGGCACAGTTTGAGGCCATGTTCCGGAGTCTGATACGGGCGCTGGATACGGGGATGTGAGCAGGTGATGTAGTTGATGTTTGTCTGCGTCTGTACGTTGTCGTTTGTAATGTGTATGTTTTGTATTGTTAAAAAAAAACATGAATAAAATTTGAAATACATGTCACATGCAATACATGCAATAATTAGATGCGTTGAACAGGTCCTGGCTTGACTTCAGGCTCTATTTGATGTTCAATATAAGAGATCAAATTTAAACTACTCAATTCAGTACATTTGGAAGCATGACAACATTGAATCAGTTTAACACGGATAATATTGCAAAATGTAAATATTTATACTGTACAGTTGCTGTTCAATACTCACTCTCGTCCTCAGCCATTCTTTCAGTCATTCTTTATCTCCGATATTCTACACACACCAAGGCAATAATATTCTACACACACCGAGGCTATACACCGAGGCTATACGTGACTATACCTCACTCCTTCCTCTACAGATATACAGTATGATATCAGAACTGTCATGTGACGTTGTTGTGGCCAACCCCATGTTTCAATGCAGGTGCAGAGGGACAAATATAAACCCTGTACAAAGCAGAGGTTTGACTTTCAGTTTTACGAACACTTGATGTTAACAAGGTCTATTTCATAGTCCTAACATTTGAGTAATTATTTTTTTTACAGCAATCAACATGATCAACATCGTCATTATCTGTCTTCCTCCACCTTTTTTTACAGACACATCAACACCGATCTTTCTTGCATCTCTCACCTTTATGTCAGGTGATATCATTCAACTCTATACATGACATAAAAGCAACAACAGGAAATGTAAAAAAAAAAACTTTAAAAAAAAACACATACAGTGGCTTCAGAAAATATTCATACCCCTTGGCTTTTTCAACATACACACAATACACATTAATGTCAAAGTATAATTATTTTGAGTAATTTTGACAAATTAATTAAAAATTAAAAGCTGAAATGTCTTGAGTCAATAAGTATTCAACCCCTATGTTATGGCAAGCCTAAATAAGTGAAACTGTGCTTAACAAGTCAAGTCAAATCAAATCAAAAATCAAATTGATTTATATAGCCCTTCGTACATCAGCTGATATCTCAAAGTGCCGTACAGAAACCCAGCCTAAAACCCCAAACAACAAGCAATGCAAGTGTAGAAGCACGGTGGCTAGGAAAAACTCCCTAGAAAGGCCAAAACCTAGGAAGAAACCTAGAGAGGAACCAGGCTATGTGTGGTGGCCAGTCCTCTTCTGGCTGTGCCGGGTGGAGATTATAACAGAACATGGCCAAGATGTTCAAATGTTCATAAATGACCAGCATGGTCGAATAATAACAAGGCAGAACAGTTGAAACTGGAGCAGCAGCACAGTCAGGTGGACCGGGGACAGCAAGGAGTCATGTCAGGTAGTCCTGGGGCACGGTCCTAGGGCTCAGGTCAAGGCAGAACAGTTGAAACTGGAGCAGCAGCACAGTCAGGTGGACCGGGGACAGCAAGGAGTCATCATGTCAGGTAGTCCTGGGGCACGGTCCTAGGGCTCAGGTCCTCCGAGAGAGAGAAAGAAAGAAGGAGAGAATTAGAGAACGCACACTTAGATTCACACAGGACACCGAATAGGACAGGAGAAGTACTCCAGATATAACAAACTGACCCTAGCCCCCCGACACAAACTACTGAAGCATAAATACTGGAGGCTGAGACAGGAGGGGACAGGAGACACTGTGGCCCCATCCGAGGACACCCCCGGACAGGGCCAAACAGGAAGGATATAACCCCACCCACTTTGCCAAAGCACAGCCCCCACACCACTAGAGGGATATCTTCAACCACCAACTTACCATCCCGAGACAAGGCTGAGTATAGCCCACAAAGATCTCCACCACGGCGGGGGGGGGGGCAACCCAGACAGGACGACCACAACAGTGAATCAACCCACTCAGGTGACGCACCCCCTGCAGGGACGGCATGAGAGAGCCCCAGTAAGCCAGTGACTCAGCCCCTGTAATAGGGTTAGAGGCAGAGAATCCCAGTGGAAAGAGGGGAACCGGCCAGGCAGAGACAGCAAGGGCGGTTCGTTGCTCCAGAGCCTTTCCGTTCACCTTCCCACTCCTGGGCCAGACTACACTCAATCATATGACCCACTGAAGAGATGAGTCTTCAGTAAAGACTTAAAGGTTGAGACCGAGTTTGCGTCTCTGACATGGGTAGGCAGACCGTTCCATAAAAATGGAGCTCTATAGGAGAAAGCCCTTCCTCCAGCTGTTTGCTTAGAAATTCTAGGGACAATTAGGAGGCCTGCGTCTTGTGACCGTAGCGTACGTGTAGGTATGTACGGCAGGACCAAATCAGAGAGATAGGTAGGAGCAAGCCCATGTAATGCTTTGTAGGTTAGCAGTAAAACCTTGAAATCAGCCCTTGCTTTGACAGGAAGCCAGTGTAGAGAGGCTAGCACTGGAGTAATATGATCAAATGTTTTGGTTCTAGTCAGGATTCTAGCAGCCGTATTTAGCACTAACTGAAGTTTATTTGGTGCTTTATCTGGGTAGCCGGAAAGTAGAGCATTGCAGTAGTCTAACCTAGAAGTGACAAAAGCATGGATTAATTTTTCTGCATCATTTTTGGACAGAAAGTTTCTGATTTTTGCAATATTACGTAGATGGAAAAAAGCTGTCCTCGAAATGGTCTTGATACGTTCTTCAAAAGAGAGATCAGGGTCCAGAGTAACGCCGAGGTCCTTCACAGTTTTATTTGAGACGACTGTACAACCATTAAGATTAATTGTCAGATTCAACAGAAGATCTCTTTGTTTCTTGGGACCTAGAACAAGCATCTCTGTTTTGTCCGAGTTTAATAGTAGAAAGTTTGCAGCCATCCACTTCCTTATGTCTGAAACACATGCTTCTAGCGAGGGCAATTTTGGGGCTTCACCATGTTTCATTGAAATGTACAGCTGTGTGTCATCCGCATAGCAGTGAAAGTTAAAATTATGTTTTCGAATAACATCCCCAAGAGGTAAAATGTATAGTGAAAACAATAGTGGTCCTAAAACGGAACCTTGAGGAACACCGAAATGTACAGTTGATTTGTCAGAGGACAAACCATTCACAGAGACAAACTGATATCTTTCCGACAGATAAGATCTAAACCAGGCCAGAACATGTCCGTGTAGACCAATTTGGGTTTCCAATCTCTCCAAAAGAATGTGGTGATCGATGGTATCAAAAGCAGCACTAAGGTCTAGGAGCACGAGGACAGATGCAGAGCCTCGGTCCGATGCCATTAAAATGTCATTTACCACCTTCACAAGTGCCGTCTCAGTGCTATGATGGGGTCTAAAACCAGACTGAAGCATTTCATATACATTGTTTGTCTTCAGGAAGGCAGCAAGTTGCTGCGCAACAGCCTTCTCTAAAATTTTTGAGAGGAATGGAAGATTCGATATAGGCCGATAGTTTTTTATATTTTCTGGGTCAAGGTTTGGCTTTTTCAAGAGAGGCTTTATTACTGCCACTTTTAGTGAGTTTGGTACACATCCAGTGGACAGAGAGCCGTTTATTATGTTCAACATAGGAGGGCCAAGCACAGGAAGCAGCTCTTTCAGTAGTTTAGTTGGAATAGGGTCCAGTATGCAGCTTGAAGGTTTAGAGGCCATGATTATTTTCATCATTGTGTCAAGAGATATAGTACTAAAACACTTGAGCGTCTCTCTTGATCCTAGGTCCTGGCAGAGTTGTGCAGACTCAGGACAACTGAGGTTTGGAGGAATACGCAGGTTTAAAGAGGAGTCCGTAATTTGCTTTCTAATAATCATAATCTTTTCCTCAAAGAAGTTCATGAATTTATCACTGCTGAAGTGAAAGTCATCCTCTCTTGGGGAATGCTGCTTTTTAGTTAGCTTTGCGACAGTATCAAAAAGGAATTTTGGATTGTTCTTATTTTCCTCAATTAAGTTAGAAACATAGGATGATCGAGCAGCAGTAAGGGCTCTTCGGTACTGCACGGTACCGTCTTTCCAAGCTAGTCGGAAGACTTCCAGTTTGGTGTGGCGCCATTTCCGTTCCAATTTTCTGGAAGCTTGCTTCAGAGCTCGGGTATTTTCTGTGTACCAGGGAGCTAGTTTCTTATGAGAAATGTTTTTAGTTTTTAGGGGTGCAACTGCATCTAGGGTATTGCGCAAGGTTAAATTGAGATCCTCAGTTAGGTGGTTAACTGATTTTTGTCCTCTGGCGTCCTTGGGTAGGCAGAGGGAGTCTGGAAGGGCATCAAGGAATCTTTGTGTTGTCTGTGAATTTATAGCACGACTTTTGAGGGTCCTTGGTTGGGGTCTGAGCAGAATATTTGTTGCAATTGCAAACGTAATAAAATGGTGGTCCGATAGTCCAGGATTATGAGGAAAAACATTAAGATCCACAACATTTATTCCATGGGACAAAACTAGTCACACAAGTACAGTTGAAGTTGGAAGTTTACATACACTTTAGCCAAATACATTTAAACAACATTTATCACAATTCCTGATATTTAATCCTAGTAAAAAATGCCCTGTTTTAGGTCTGTTAGGATTACCACTTTTTTTTAAAGAATGTGAAATGTCAGAATAATAGTAGATAATTATTTAATTCAGATTTTATTTCTTTCATCACATTCCCAGTGGGTCAGAAGTTTACATACACGCAATTAGCATTTGGTAGCATTGCCTTTCAGTTGTTTAACTTGGGTCAAATGTTTCAGGTAGCCTTCCACAAGCTTCACATAATAAGTTGGCTGAATTTTGGCCCATTCCTCCTGACAGAGCTGGTGTAACTGAGTCAGGTTTGTAGGCCTCCTTGCTCGCACATGTTTTTTCAGTTCTGCCCACAAATTTTCTATGGGATTGAGGTCAGGGCTTTGTGATGGCCACTCCAATACCAAGCCATTTTGCCACAACTTTGGAAGTATGCTTGGGGTCATTGTCCATTTCAAAGACCCATTTGCGAACAAGCTTTAACTTCCTGACTGATGTCTTGAGATGTTGCTTCAATATATCCACATAATTTAACTTCTTCATGATACCATTTATTTTGTGAAGTGCATCAGTCGCTCCTGCAGCAAAGCATCCCCACAACATGATGCTGCCACCCCCATGCTTTACGGTTGGGATGGTGTTCTTCGGCTAGCAAGCATCCCCCTTTTTCCTCCAAACATAACAATGGCCATTATGACCAAACAGTTCTATTTTTGTTTCATCAGACCAGAGGACATTTCTCCAAAAAATATGATCTTTGTCCCCATATGCAGTTGCAAACCATAGTCTGGCTTTTTTATGGCGATTTTGGAGCAGTGGCTTCTTTCTTGCTGAGCGGCCTTTCAGGTTATGTCGCTATAGGACTCATTTTACTGTGGATATAAATACTTTTGTATCGGTTTCTTCCAGCATCTTCACAATACCCTTTGCTGTTGTTCTGGGATTGATTTGCACTTTTTGCACCAAAGTACGTTAATCTCTAGGAGACAGAACGCGTCTCCTTCCTGAGCGGTATGATGGCTGCGTGGTCCCATGGTGTTTATACTTGCATACTATTGTTTGTACAGATGAACGTGGTACCTTCAGGTGTTTGGAAATTGCTCCCAAGGATGAACCAGACTTGTGGAGGTCTACAATTGTTTTCTGCAGTCTTGGCTGATTTCTTTTGATTTTCCCATGATATCAAGCAAAGAGGCACTGAGTTTGAAGGTCAGCCTTGAAATAGCTCCACAGGTACAACTCCAATTGACTCAAATTATGTCAATTAGCCTATCAGAAGCTTCTAAAGCCATGATATAATGTTCTGGAATATTCCAAGCTGTTTAAAGGCACAGTCAACTCAGTGTATGTAAACTTCTGACCCACTGGAATTGTAATACAGTGAATTGTAAATGAAATAATCTGTCTGTAAACAATTGTTGGAAAAATTACTTGTGTCATGCACAACGTAGATTTCCTTTACCGACTTGCAAAAACTATAGTTTGTTAACAAGAAATTTGGGGAGTGGTTGAAAAACAAATTTTAATGACTCCAACCTAAGTGTATGTAAACTTACGACTTCAACTGTACATACACACATACATATATATATATATACACACACACACACACATTATATATATATATATATACAGTGCATTTGGAAGGTATTTAAGTGGCTAAAGCCACTTTCTACCACTCTAAATTCCAAGCATCTGCCTCTAACCCTAGGAAGCTCTTTGCCACCTTCTCCTCCCTCCTGAATCCTCCTCCCCCCCCCCTCCTCCCTCTCTGCAGATGACTTAGTCAACCATTTTGAAAAGAAGGTCGACGACATCCGATCCTCGTTTGCTAAGTCAAACGACACCGCTGGTTCTGCTCACACTGCCCTACCCTGTGCTCTGACCTCTTTCTCCCCTCTCTCCAGATGAAATCTTGCGTCTTGTGACGGCCGGCCGCCCAACAACCTGCCCGCTCGACCCTATCCCCTCCTCTCTTCTCCAGACCATTTCCGGAGACCTTCTCCCTTACCTCACCTCGCTCATCAACTCATCCCTGACCGCTGGCTACGTCCCTTCCGTCTTCAAGAGAGCGAGAGTTGCACCCCTTCTGAAAAAACCTACACTCGATCCCTCCGATGTCAACAACTACAGACCAGTATCCCTTCTTTCTTTTCTCTCCAAAACTCTTGAACGTGCCGTCCTTGGCCAGCTCTCCCGCTATCTCTCTCAGAATGACCTTCTTGATCCAAATCAGTCAGGTTTCAAGACTAGTCATTCAACTGAGACTGCTCTTCTCTGTATCACGGAGGCGCTCCGCACTGCTAAAGCTAACTCTCTCTCCTCTGCTCTCATCCTTCTAGACCTATCGGCTGCCTTCGATACTGTGAACCATCAGATCCTCCTCTCCACCCTCTCCGAGTTGGGCATCTCCGGCGCCCCACGCTTGGATTGCGTCCTACCTGACAGGTCGCTCCTACCAGGTGGCGTGGCGAGAATCTGTCTCCTCACCACGCGCTCTCACCACTGGTGTCCCCCAGGGCTCTGTTCTAGGCCCTCTCCTATTCTCGCTATACACCAAGTCACTTGGATCTGTCATAACCTCACATGGTCTCTCCTATCATTGCTATGCAGACGACACACAATTAATCTTCTCCTTTCCCCCTTCTGATGACCAGGTGGCGAATCGCATCTCTGCATGTCTGGCAGACATATCAGTGTGGATGACGGATCACCACCTCAAGCTGAACCTCGGCAAGACGGAGCTGCTCTTCCTCCCGGGGAAGGACTGCCCGTTCCATGATCTCGCCATCACGGTTGACAACTCCATTGTGTCCTCCTCCCAGAGCGCTAAGAACCTTGGCGTGATCCTGGACAACACCCTGTCGTTCTCAACTAACATCAAGGCGGTGGCCCGTTCCTGTAGGTTCATGCTCTACAACATCCGCAGAGTACGACCCTGCCTCACACAGGAAGCGGCGCAGGTCCTAATCCAGGCACTTGTCATCTCCCGTCTGGATTACTGCAACTCGCTGTTGGCTGGGCTCCCTGCCTGTGCCATTAAACCCCTACAACTCATCCAGAACGCCGCAGCCCGTCTGGTGTTCAACCTTCCCAAGTTCTCTCACGTCACCCCGCTCCTCCGCTTCTCTCCACTGGCTTCCAGTTGAAGCTCGCATCCGCTACAAGACCATGGTGCTTGCCTACGGAGCTGTGAGGGGAACGGCACCTCAGTACCTCCAGGCTCTGATCAGGCCCTACACCCAAACAAGGGCACTGCGTTCATCCACCTCTGGCCTGCTCGCCTCCCTACCACTGAGGAAGTACAGTTCCCGCTCAGCCCAGTCAAAACTGTTCGCTGCTCTGGCCCCCAATGGTGGAACAAACTCCCTCACGACGCCAGGACAGCGGAGTCAATCACCACCTTCCGGAGACACCTGAAACCCCACCTCTTTAAGGAATACCTAGGATAGGATAAAGTAATCCTTCTCACCCCCCTTAAAAGATTTAGATGCACTATTGTAAAGTGGCTGTTCCACTGGATGTCATAAGGTGAATGCACCAATTTGTAAGTCGCTCTGGATAAGAGCGTCTGCTAAATGACTTAAATGTAAATGTAATGTATTTAGACCACTTGACTTCTCCCACATTTTGTTGCGTTACAGCCATATTCTAAAATGGATTAAATCATTTCCCCCCTCATCAATCTACAGACAATACCACATAATAACAAAGTGGAAACAGGTTTTTAGAAATATTTGCAAATGTATACAAATAAAAAATAAACTTAAATACATTATTTATGTAAGTATTCAGACCCCTTGCTATGCAACTCGAAATTGAGCTCAGGTGCATTCTGTTTCAATTGATCATTCTTGAGATGTTTCTACAACTTGATTGGAGTTCACCTGTGGTAAATTCAATTGATTGAAATGATTTGGAAAGGCACACACCTGTCTATATAAGGTCCCACAGTTGACAGTGCAAGTCAGAGCAAAAACCAAGCCATGAGTTTGAAGGAATTGTCTGTAGAGCTCCGAGACAGAATTATGTCGAGGCACAGATCTGGGGAAGGGTACCAAAACATTTCTGCAGCATTGAAAGTCCCCCAAAACACAGTGGCCTCCATCATTCTTAAATGGAAGAAGTTTGGAACTACCAAGACGCTTCCTAGAGCTGGCCGCTTGGCCAAACTGAGCAATCGGAGGAGAGGGCTTTGGCCAGGGAGTTGATCAAAAACCCAATGGATACTCTGACAGAGCTCCAGAGTTCCTTTGTGGAGATGGGAGAACCTTCCAGAAAGACGACAATCTCTGCAGCACTCCACCAATCAGGCCTTTACGGCAGAGTGACCAGACGGAAGCCACTCCTGAGTAAAAGGCACATGATAGCCCACTTGGAGTTTGCCAAATACAAAAAAAAAACATCACAAGTACCACTCTTCATATTTTCAAACATGGTGGTGGCTGCATCATCTTATGGATGTGCTTGTCAGTGGCAAGGGAGTTTTTTAGGATCAAAATAAACTTGTTTTTTTTTCCTAGAGGAAAACCTGGTTCAGTCTGCTTTCCAACAGATACTGGGAAACAAATACACCTTTCAGCATGACAATAACCTAAAACACAAGGCCAAATCTACACTGGAGTTGCTTGCTAAGATGACATTGAATGTTCCTGAGTGGCCTTGATACAGTTTTGACCTAAATTGGCTTAAAAATCTATGGCACGACTTGAAAATGGCTGTCTAGCAATGATCAACAAACAACTTGACAGAGCTTGAGGAATTTCTGCTAAATTTCTGCTAAATGACTTAAATGTAAATGAATTTTAGGTGTACAAAGCTCTTAGACTTATCCAGAAAGACTCACAGCTGTAACATGTATTTCTGTATTTCACTTTCGATAAATTTGCAACAATTTCTTAAAACATGTTTTCACTTTGTCTTTACGGTTTATTGTGTGTAGATGGGTGAGAAAAAAACAATCAATATAATCCATTTTGAATTCAGGCTGTAACAACAAAATGTGGAAAAACATCAAGGGGTATGAATCCTTTCTGAAAGGCACTATACACGTGATTAAAGAACATCACATATCAGGAATCACCACAAGGAGGATTGAAATCATGCAGCAGTGTCTAGTGTCTGGGTCTTTTTCCTGATCTGTCCCACATGGTTCAATAGTTTGATTGACTGGAGGATGAACGAGTTCTTGTGTCGGTTTACTTTGCATAGTGGTTCTCTGAGCGTCTTTCTGAAGGCAGGACTATGTATTCTGAGTGGAGGACATGGTTGGTGTCCGTGGAGATTTTTGATGCTAGTCTGTTCACGCTCTTGATGTAATTTACTGTTGAAGCATTGTTATAATTAGTATTATTATTATTAGTAGTAGTAGTATTATTGGTACTATTATAATTATTATAATTATTATTAGTAGTAGTGGTATTATTATTGGTATTATTATTAGTATTATTATCAGTAGTATTATAATTAGTATTATTATTAGTAGTAGTAGTATCATTATTGGTATTATTATAATTATTATTTGTATTAGTATTATTATTGGTATTATTATAATTATTATTATTATTAGTAGTAGTAGTAGTAGTATTATTGGTACTATTATAATTAGCAGTAGTATTATTAGTAGTATTATTATTATTGGTATTATTATAATTGTGTCACGCCCTGGTCGAAGTATTTTGTGTTTATCTTCATGTTTGGTTCAGGCCAGGGTGTGGCATGGGGTTTTTGTATTGTGGTGTGTTTTGTCTTGGGGTTTTGGTATGTATTGGGATTGTAGCTAGTGGGGTGATCTAGCAAAGTCTATGGCTGTCTGGAGTGGTTCTCAATCAGAGGCAGGTGTTTATCGTTGTCTCTGGTTGGGAACCATATTTAGGCAGCCATATTCTTTGGTTGTTTTGTGGGTGATTGTCCTTAGTGTCCTTGTTCATGTATGTGTGTCGGTTTTCGTTACGTTTTGTAGTGTTTGTGTTTTAGATTCGTGTTACGTTTTTGTTCATTTAACATGGATCGCAATCTACACGCTGCAGTTTGGTCCGACTCTCCTTCACCACACCTAGAAAACCATTACAAATTGGTATTATTATTATTATTGGTATTATTCTAATTATTATTATTATTAGTAGTAGTATTATTATTGGCATTATTATAATTAGTATTACTATTTGTATTATTATTTGTAGTATTATTGTAATTATTATAAGTAGTATTATTATTGATGCAGTCTTCAGAAGGCGGAGGATATCTTGTTTTGTGTGGTACGTCATGCAGTGTTGTCATGCAGTGTTGTCATGCAGTGTTGTGTGATGGACTGGATGGTCAGTGATGCTCAATGTCATTTTTAGTTGTTGTTTGTCTTGCAATTTAAGACCACAGATGACTGTGTGATCCCGCTCTCCGTAGTCTGTGACTAAGACATTTTCACAGGTTAACATTCACAAGGCCGCAGGGCCAGACAGATTACCATGGCATGTACTCAGAGCATGTGCTGACTGGCTGTCAAGTGTCTTCACTGACATTTTCAACTTCTTCCTGACTCAGTCTAATACCTACTTGTTGCAAGCAGACCACCACGGTCCCTGTGCCCAATAATGGCAAGGTAACCTGTCTAAATGACTATCTGCCTGTAGCACTCACATCTGTAGCCATGAAACGCTTTGAAAGTCATGGCTCACACCATCATCCCAGACACCCTGGGCCCACTCCAATTCGCATACCGCCCCAACAGATCCACAGATCCACAATCACTATTGCACTCCACACCTGCCCTTTCCCATCTGGACAAGAGGAACACCTATGTGAAAATGCAGTTCAATGACTACAACTCAGCATTTAACACCATATTCCCCTCCAAGCTCATCACTAGGCTCAGGACCCTGGGCCTGAACACCTCCTTCTGCAACCGGATCCTGGACTTCCTGATGGGCCGCCCCCAGGTGGTAAGGGTAGGCAACAACGCATACGCCACGCTGACCCTCAACACGGGGGCTCCTCGTGGGTGGGTGCGTGCTTAGTCCCTCCCTGTACTCCCTGTTCACCCATGACTGCGTAGCCAGGCAGACGACATCGGTGGCAGGACTGATCAACTAATCACAGCCTATAGGGAGGAGGTCAGAAACCTGCTGGTGTTGTACCAGTACACCAACCTCTCCCTCAACGTCAGTAAGATAAAGGAGCAGATCGTGGACAACAGGAAACGGAGGGCTGAGCACGCCCCCCATTCACATCGACAGGGCTGAAGTAGAGTGGGTTCCTCATGTTCCTCTGTGTCCACATGACTAAGGATTTAACATGGTCCACACACACCAACACAGTCTTGAAGAGGGCACAACAACTCCTCTTCCCCCTCGGGAGGCTAAAAAGATTTGTAATGGGCCCTCAGATCCTCAAAGTTCTACAGCTGCACCATTGAGAGCATCTTGACTGGCTGCATCACTGCTTGGTATGGAAACTGCTTGGCATCTGATCGCAAGGTGCTACAGAGGGTAGTGCATACGGCCAAGTACATAACTGGGGCCGAGCTCCCTGCCATCCAGGACCTCTATACCAGGCGGTGTCAGAGGAAGGCCCTAAAAAATTGTGAAAGACTCAAGCCACCCAAGACAGACTGTTCTCTCTGCTAACGCACGGCAAGCGGTACCCTTTACACCAAGTATAGAACCAACACGACCCTGAAAAGCTTCTACCCCCCCAAGCCATAATACTGCTAAATACTGTAGTTAGTTAAATAGTTAACCAATAGCTACCTAAACTATTGACCTTTTCTGCACTAACTTTTTTTTACTCCTCACATACTCTGCTACTACTGTTTATTATGTGTCACTTTATTCCTAGTTGTACATATCTACCTCAATTACCTCGTACCTCAGCACAATAACCGGTACTGGTACCCCATGTAAAAGCCAAGTTATCGTATTTATTATTACTTTTATTATTATTATGTGTTTATTTTTCTATTATTTCTCTATTTTCTGTCTCTCTGCATTGTTGGGAAGGGCCCATAAGTAAGAATGTCACTGTTTAGTCTTCACCTGTTTGTTTTTTTACGAAGCATGTGAGAAAAAAATTGCTTGTTTAGATTTTGAAGGGAAGGTGACTACAAAAATGTGGGTAAAGTAGAGATAAAGAAACACATGTGCAGAACGTGATTTGTATCTTCAGTTCTGGGGAAAAGGCTTCAAGGGGTGTAGGGATGTAGAGATGTAGGGGTGTAGAGATGTAGGGATGTAGAGATGTAGGGGTGTAGGGATGTAGGGACTGGGATGTAGGGATGTAGAGATGTAGGGATGTAGGGACTGGGATGTAGAGATGTAGGGGTGTAGGGATGTAGGGATGTAGAGGTGTAGAGATGTAGGGATGTAGAGGTGTAGAGATGTAGGGACTGGGGTGTAGAGATGTAGGGACTGGGGTGTAGAGATGTAGGGACTGGGGTGTAGAGATGTAGGGACTGGGGTGTAGAGATGTAGGGACTGGGGTGTAGGGATGTAGGGATGTAGGGATGTAGGGATGTAGAGATGTAGAGATGTAGGGACTGGGGTGTAGAGATGTAGGGACTGGGGTGTAGAGATGTAGGGACTGGGGTGTAGAGATGTAGGGATGTAGGGACTGGGATGTAGGGATGTAGGGACTGGGGTGTAGAGATGTAGGGATGTAGGGACTGGGGTGTAGAGATGTAGAGATGTAGGGATGTAGGGACTGGGGTGTAGAGATGTAGGGGTGTAGAGATGTAGGGGTGTAGAGATGTAGGGACTGGGGTGTAGAGATGTAGGGACTGGGGTGTAGAGATGTAGGGACTGGGGTGTAGAGATGTAGGGGTGTAGAGATGTATGGATGTAGGGACTGGGGTGTAGAGATGTAGGGGTGTAGAGATGTAGGGGTGTAGGGACTGGGGTGTAGAGATGTAGGGGTGTAGAGATGTAGGGACTGGGATGTAGGGGTGTAGGGATGTAGAGATGTAGGGGTGTAGAGATGTAGGGATGTAGGGACTGGGGTGTAGAGATGTAGGGATACTGGGATGTAGGGACTGGGGTGTAGAGATGTAGAGATGTAGGGACTGGGATGTAGGGATGTAGGGACTGGGGTGTAGAGATGTAGAGATGTAGGGGTGTAGAGATGTAGGGGTGTAGGGACTGGGATGTAGGGGTGTAGGGGTGTAGAGATGTAGGGATGTAGGGGTGTAGGGATGTAGGGACTGGGATGTAGGGACTGGGGTGTAGAGATGTAGGGACTGGGGTGTAGAGATGTAGGGACTGGGGTGTAGAGATGTAGGGATGTAGGGGTGTAGAGATGTAGGGGTGTAGGGACTGGGGTGTAGAGATGTAGGGACTGGGGTGTAGAGATGTAGGGACTGGGGTGTAGAGATGTAGGGACTGGGGTGTAGAGATGTAGGGGTGTAGAGATGTATGGATGTAGGGACTGGGGTGTAGAGATGTAGGGGTGTAGGGGTGTAGAGATGTAGGGGTGTAGGGACTGGGATGTAGGGGTGTAGAGATGTAGGGATGTAGGGATGTAGGGGTGTAGAGATGTAGGGATGTAGGGACTGGGGTGTAGAGATGTAGGGATGTAGGGACTGGGATGTAGGGATGTAGGGACTGGGGTGTAGAGATGTAGGGACTGGGGTGTAGAGATGTAGGGATGTAGGGACTGGGGTGTAGAGATGTAGAGATGTAGGGATGTAGGGACTGGGGTGTAGAGATGTAGGGGTGTAGAGATGTAGGGACTGGGGTGTAGAGATGTAGGGACTGGGGTGTAGAGATGTAGGGACTGGGGTGTGTAGGGGTGTAGATGTATGGATGTAGGGACTGGGGTGTGTGTAGGGGTGTAGATGTAGGGATGTAGGGACTGGGGTGTAGAGATGTAGGGATGTAGGGGTGTAGGGACTGATGTAGGGACTGTAGGGATGTAGAGATGTAGGGAGAGATGTAGGGATGTAGGGACTGGGGTGTAGAGATGTAGGGGGATGTAGGGACTGATGTATGGAGATGTAGGGACTGGGGTGTAGAGATGTAGGGGTGTAGAGATGTAGGGGTGTAGAGATGTAGGGGTGTAGAGATGTAGGGGTGTAGGGACTGGGATGTAGGGGTGTAGAGATGTAGGGGTGTGGGATGTAGGGATGTAGGGGTGTAGAGATGTAGGGATGTAGGGGTGTAGAGATGTAGGGATGTAGGGGTGTAGGGACTGGGATGTAGGGACTGGGGTGTAGAGATGTAGGGATGTAGGGACTGGGATGTAGGGATGTAGGGACTGGGGTGTAGAGATGTAGGGACTGGGGTGTAGAGATGTAGGGGTGTAGGGGTGTAGAGATGTAGGGGTGTAGGGACTGGGATGTAGGGGTGTAGGGGTGTAGAGATGTAGGGATGTAGGGGTGTAGGGATGTAGGGACTGGGGTGTAGAGATGTAGGGACTGGGGTGTAGGATGTAGGGACTGTAGAGATGGGGACTGGGGTGTAGAGACTGGGGTGTAGAGATGTAGGGGTGTACTGGGGTGTAGAGATGTAGGGACTGGGGTGTAGAGATGTAGGGACTGGGGTGTAGAGATGTAGGGACTGGGGTGTAGAGATGTATGGATGTAGGGACTGGGGTGTAGAGATGTAGGGGTGTAGGGGTGTAGAGATGTAGGGGTGTAGGGACTGGGATGTAGGGGTGTAGAGATGTAGGGATGTAGGGATGTAGGGGTGTAGAGATGTAGGGATGTAGGGACTGGGGTGTAGGGATGTAGGGACTGGGATGTAGGGACTGGGGTGTAGAGATGTAGGGATGTAGGGACTGGGGTGTAGAGATGTAGGGACTGGGATGTAGGGGAGTAGGGATGTAGGGGTGTAGGGATGTAGGGACCGGGGTGTAGAGATGTAGAGATGTAGGGACTGGGGTGTAGAGATGTAGGGACTGGGGTGTAGAGATGTAGGGACTGGGGTGTAGAGATGTAGGGATGTAGGGATGTAGGGACTGGGGTGTAGAGATGTAGGGGTGTAGAGATGTATGGATGTAGGGACTGGGGTGTAGAGATGTAGGGGTGTAGAGATGTAGGGATGTAGAGATGTAGGGGTGTAGAGATGTAGGGGTGTAGGGACTGGGATGTAGGGGTGTAGGGATGTAGGGATGTAGGGATGTAGAGGTGTAGAGATGTAGGGATGTAGGGACTGGGGTGTAGAGATGTAGGGGTGTAGGGATGTAGGGGTGTAGGGATGTAGGGATGTAGGGACTGGGATGTAGGGACTGGGGTGTAGAGATGTAGGGGTGTAGAGATGTAGGGATGTAGGGACTGGGGTGTAGAGATGTAGGGACTGGGATGTAGGGGTGTAGGGATGTAGGGGTGTAGGGATGTAGGGGTGTAGGGATGTAGAGATGTAGGGGTGTAGAGATGTAGGGATGTAGGGACTGGGGTGTAGAGATGTAGGGACTGGGATGTAGGGACTGGGGTGTAGAGATGTAGGGGTGTAGAGATGTAGGGATGTAGGGACTGGGGTGTAGAGATGTAGGGACTGGGATGTAGGGGAGTAGGGATGTAGGGGTGTAGGGATGTAGGGATGTAGGGACCGGGGTGTAGAGATGTAGGGATGTAGGGACTGGGGTGTAGAGATGTAGAGATGTAGGGACTGGGGTGTAGAGATGTAGGGACTGGGGTGTAGAGATGTAGGGATGTAGGGATGTAGGGACTGGGGTGTAGAGATGTAGGGGTGTAGAGATGTATGGATGTAGGGACTGGGGTGTAGAGATGTAGGGATGTAGGATGTAGGGGTGTAGAGATGTAGGGACTGGGGTGGGGATGTAGGGATGAGGGATGTAGAGGTGTAGAGATGTAGGGATGTAGGGACTGGGGTGTAGAGATGTAGGGGTGTAGGGATGTAGGGATGAGGGATGTAGGGACTGGGATGTAGGGACTGGGGTGTAGAGATGTAGGGGTGTAGAGATGTAGGGATGTAGGGACTGGGGTGTAGAGATGTAGGGGTGTAGGGACTGGGATGTAGGGGTGTAGGGATGTAGGGGTGTAGGGATGTAGGGGATGTAGAGATGTAGGGGTGTAGAGATGTAGGGATGTAGGGACTGGGGTGTAGAGATGTAGGGGTGTAGAGATGTAGGGGTGTAGGGACTGGGATGTAGGGATGTAGGGATGTAGGGATGTAGGGGTGTAGGGATGTAGGATGTAGGGGTGTGGGGTGTAGGGGTGTAGAGATGTAGGGGTGTGGGGTGTAGGGATGTAGAGATGTAGGGGTGTGGGGTGTAGGGATGTAGGGGTGTGGGGTGTAGGGATGTAGAGATGTAGGGATGTAGGGATGTAGGGACTGGGGTGTAGAGATGTAGGGACTGGGGTGTAGAGATGTAGGGACTGGGGTGTAGAGATGTAGGGACTGGGGTGTAGAGATGTAGGGATGTAGGGACTGGGGTGTAGAGATGTAGGGGTGTAGAGATGTAGGGATGTAGGGACTGGGGTGTAGAGATGTAGGGGTGTAGAGATGTAGGGACTGGGGTGTAGAGATGTAGGGACTGGGGTGTAGAGATGTAGGGACTGGGGTGTAGAGATGTAGGGATGTAGGGGTGTAGAGATGTAGGGATGTAGGGACTGGGGTGTAGAGATGTAGGGGTGTAGGGACTGGGATGTAGGGGTGTAGGGATGTAGGGGTGTAGGGATGTAGAGATGTAGGGGTGTAGAGATGTAGGGATGTAGGGACTGGGGTGTAGAGATGTAGGGGTGTAGAGATGTAGGGACTGGGATGTAGGGATGTAGGGGTGTAGAGATGTAGGGATGTAGGGGTGTAGGGGTGTAGGGATGTAGGGGTGTAGAGATGTAGGGGTGTGGGGTGTAGGGATGTAGGGGTGTAGGGATGTAGAGATGAGGGGTGTGGGGTGTAGGGATGAGAGATGTAGGGATGTAGGGTGTAGGGATGTAGGGATGTAGGGATGGGAGATGTAGGGATGTAGGGACTGGGGTGTAGAGATGTAGGGACTGGGGTGTAGAGATGTAGGGACTGGGGTGTAGAGATGTAGGGACTGGGGTGTAGAGATGTAGGGATGTAGGGACTGGGGTGTAGAGATGTAGGGGTGTAGAGATGTAGGGACTGGGGTGTAGAGATGTAGGGACTGGGGTGTAGAGATGTAGGGACTGGGGTGTAGAGATGTAGGGACTGGGGTGTAGAGATGTAGGGATGTAGGGATGTAGGGACTGGGGTGTAGAGATGTAGGGGTGTAGAGATGTATGGATGTAGGGACTGGGGTGTAGAGATGTAGGGGTGTAGAGATGTAGGGGTGTAGAGATGTAGGGATGTAGGGACTGGGGTGTAGAGATGTAGGGGTGTAGGGATGTAGGGATGTAGAGATGTAGGGACTGGGGTGTAGAGATGTAGGGGTGTAGAGATGTAGGGATGTAGGGATGTAGGGACTGGGATGTAGGGACTGGGGTGTAGAGGTGTAGGGGTGTAGAGATGTAGGGGTGTAGAGATGTAGGGGTGTAGGGGTGTAGAGATGTAGGGGTGTAGGGATGTAGGGATGTAGAGATGTAGGGACTGGGGTGTAGAGATGTAGGGACTGGGGTGTAGAGATGTAGGGATGTAGGGATGTAGGGATGTAGGGACTGGGGTGTAGAGATGTAGGGGTGTAGAGATGTATGGATGTAGGGACTGGGGTGTAGAGATGTAGAGATGTAGAGATGTAGGGATGTAGGGACTGGGGTGTAGAGATGTAGGGGTGTAGGGATGTAGGGATGTAGGGGTGTAGGGGTGTAGGGGTGTAGGGATGTAGGGATGTAGAGATGTAGGGGTGTAGAGATGTAGGGATGTAGGGACTGGGGTGTAGAGATGTAGGGGTGTAGGGATGTAGGGATGTAGGGACTGGGATGTAGGGACTGGGGTGTAGAGGTGTAGGGGTGTCGGGATGTAGGGACTGGGGTGTAGAGATGTAGGGGTGTAGAGATGTAGGGGTGTAGGGGTGTAGGGATGTAGAGATGTAGGGATGTAGGGACTGGGGTGTAGAGATGTAGGGGTGTAGGGACTGGGATGTAGGGGTGTAGAGATGTAGGGATGTAGGGACTGGGTGTAGAGATGTAGGGGTGTAGGGGTGTAGGGATGTAGGGATGTAGGGACTGGGATGTAGGGACTGGGGTGTAGAGATGTAGGGGTGTAGAGATGTAGGGACTGGGGTGTAGAGATGTAGGGGTGTAGGGACTGGGATGTAGGGGTGTAGGGATGTAGGGGTGTAGGGATGTAGGGATGTAGGGGTGTAGGGATGTAGGGATGTAGGGATGTAGGGATGTAGAGATGTAGAGATGTAGGGGTGTAGAGATGTAGGGGTGTAGGGACTGGGATGTAGGGATTCTAGGGATGTAGGGATGTAGGGGTGTAGGGGTGTAGAGATGTAGGGGTGTGGGGTGTAGGGGTGTAGAGATGTAGGGGTGTAGGGGTGTAGGGATGTAGGGATGTAGGGATGTAGGGACTGGGGTGTAGGGATGTAGGGACTAGGGTGTAGGGATGTAGGGACTGGGATGTAGTGACTGGGGTGTAGGGGTGTAGGGACTGGGATGTAGGGACTGGGGTGTAGGGATGTAGGGACTGGGATGTAGGGACTGGGGTGTAGGGGTGTAGGGACTGGGGTGTAGGGATGTAGGGGTGTAGGGACTGGGGTGTAGGGATGTAGGGATGTAGGGACTGGGGTGTAGGGACTGGGGTGTAGGGACTGGGGTGTAGGGGTGTAGGGACTGGGGTGTAGGGGTGTAGGGATGTAGGGACTGGCATGTAGGGATGTAGGGACTGGGATGTAGGGGTGTAGGGATGGGGTGGAACGGGGTGGTTAGCTTCGGATCCTGCCTCTGCCTTTTTATATGTTTGACTTAATGCTTTTAGATCACATTACTTGCAGGTTTCAGCAGATAAAGGAAACTAAATCAAATATTTTTTTTTCTAAAGCATTGAATATCTATTAGAGTAGAACCAACTCCCCTGCTTTTACACTTTGATTTGACTATTTGGCCATTTTCTGATGTTTTGTGGTGGAAAACTGATTGCATTTTTTTTTTAACCTTTATTTAACTAGGCAAGTCAGTTAAGAATGACGGCCTAGTGGGTTAAATGCCTGTTCAGGGGCAGAACGACAGATTTGTACCTTGTCAGCTCGGGGATTCGAACTTGCAATCTTTCGGTTACTAGTCCAACACTCTAACCACTAGGCTACCCTGCCGCCCCATAATGTCAATCGTGTTACTCATAAATACTGTAAGTAGGCTAGAAATGTTTTAGCACATAACATTTTTTTTAAAGCTTGAGCTCAATTGCCTGTCTCTGTTGAACATAACAAGCTTCCATTCCCTCTGTCACAAGGAGAGTAAAAGGCTCATTTAAGAAAATATTGTGAACCCCGTTACGGTCAACCCCGTTACGGTCAACCCCGTTACGGTCAACCCCGTTACGGTCAACCCCACTGTTCTAGTATTTCTTTCTCAAATTAACCTCTTGAAATTGTAAAAAATTAAAGTGTCATTAAGTTGAATGTGCTGTTTATGACAAAATTGTACAATTAGGTGAAATAAATGTTTATTTTTGACCAAATTACACTACCAGGCAATATTCGTAGAACAAAACTACTATACTGCCACTACTATACTGCAACTACTATCCTGCCACTACTGTACTGCCACCACTACTTCTGGGCTACTTAAAACTATTTCAAAATAAGATCTGTGGGGTTTTTTTCTCACAAAGCTCTGCTGGTGGTTCAGGCTCTGGTCTTGTCCCATCTTGATTACTGTCTGGTAATATGGTCAGATGCAGTACAGAAGAACTAGCAATGCTGCAGCTAGCTGAAAACAAAGCAGCAATTATATAGTTAGTCTTATGAGAGTAATTGTGTTATACCTAGTTTTTCAGAGATGCCTCAACCCCACACACACACACACACACACACACACACACACACACACACACACACACAACTCTGTGTGTTTATGTCTCTGCTAAGGCATTGTGGTTTGCCCTCTGCAGCACAGCAATAATGATCGCAATAACCTGTACTTTCCATCCTGTTGCAAAAACCAAAGCATTCTCATGTCCTGTTGAGAAACTCTAGCAATGGCTGCCTCATCTCTGAAAAACAATCAGCAGTATAATGACTAAAATCTCCAAGTGTCACAATAAACAGCCTGAATAAAGACTATGTGTTTATTAGGATATGTTTTATAATGTATTTTTAGCCCAAAGTGATACAAATATGACTGGACATATTTGCCCAGTGGAGTCAAAAAACCAAAAGAAAGAGTTTAGTTTTCGGTTTTCCCCTCCCCACTCAGACCACTCAGACCACCCAGACAGTCCTAGAAAAATTCATGATTGAGACATAAATTGGTCTTGCTAATGGCTAAGAAGCTATTACTGTTTAAAAAATATATATTTTTATTAAAATCAATCACATTAACGTACATAATTGTTACAGAGAACACCACTACTACTACCACTACTACCACTAATACTACCACCAATACTACTACCACCACTAACACTACTACCACCACTAATACTACCACCAATACTACTACCACCACTACTACTACCACCACCACTACTACCACCACCACTACTACTACCACTAATGCTACTACCACCACTACCACTAATACTACCACCACTAATACTACTACCACTACTACTACTACCACCACTAATACTACTACCACCACTAATACTACCACTACTACTACCACCACTAATACTACCACCACTACTACTACCACTAATACTACCACCACCACTACTACTACCACTAATACTACTACTAATACTACCACCACTACTACTACCACTAATACTACTACCACTACTACTACCACCACTAATACTACCCCCAATACTACCACCACCACTACTACTACCATCACTAGCACCATCACCACTACTACTACCATTGACACCACCACCACTGACAACACCACCACCACTAACAACACCACCACCACTATTGCCACCACTTTTACTTCTACTATTACTACTGCAGTCACTACTACTACTACTACTACTATAACTTATTTCACAACTAGAAATACTTTAGGAGAAGATAGTAAGCACACAAAGTACTTTTCTATTCTTATTAAAAAATATATATTTAATGTAATTCGGTGTTAAACCTACTCAAATATAGATTGGTGACTCTTTGTTTTTCTAATTTGGCACAAGTCTTCTCTGAACAGTTGATGTTGAGATGTGATAAAGGTTTATAGCTCCATATACTACACCTCCCTCCCCCCTCTTAGATAGAGCTTACAAACAAAAATGTTTTTTTTCTTTACCTTTCAACAATACCTTTTTAAAAGAAGTAGTCTTTTTAATACTGCTGTAGAGTCAAAGGTAACTGGTTCTCGAGTTTCACTTACAGTACCAGGCTTTTCCTCTGACTCACTCAAGAACAGAAGCCTTGCTGTTAGTTTAGTACACCTGGCTGCTCTGGTGATCTAACTGGTGTGAGTCACTTTGACAGAGGGTTTTTGTGATCTAACTGGTCTGAGTCTCTTTGACAGAGGGTTCTGGTGATCTAACTGGTGTGAGTCTCTTTGACAGGGGGTTCTGGTGCAATGACTGGTGTGAGTCTCTTTGACAGAGAGTTCTGGTGATCTAACTGGTCTGAGTCTCTTTGACAGAGGGTTCTGGTGATCTGACTGGTGTGAGTCTCTTTGACAGAGGGTTCTGGTGCTATGACTGGTTTGAGTCTCTATGATAGGGTGTTCTGGTGATCTGACTGGTTTGAGTCTCTATGATAGAGGGTTCTGGTGATCTGACTGGTTTGAGTCTCTATGATACAGGGTTCTGGTGATCTGACTGGTTTGAGTCTCTATGATAGAGGGTTCTGGTGATCTGACTGGATTGAGTCTCTTTGACAGAGGGTTCTGGTGATCTAACTGGATTGAGTCTCTTTGACAGAGGGTTCTGGTGATCTAACTGGTCTGAGTCTCTTTGACAGAGGGTTCTGGTGATCTAACTGGTCTGAGTCTCTTTGACAGAGGGTTCTGGTGATCTAACTGGTCTGAGTCTCTTTGACAGGGGGTTCTGGTGCAATGACTGTGTGAGTCTCTTTGACAGGGGGTTCTGGTGCAATGACTGGTGTGAGTCTCTTTGACAGGGGGTTCTGGTGCTATGACTGGTTTGAGTCTCTATGATAGGGTATTCTGGTGATCTGACTGGTTTGAGTCTCTATGATAGGGTGTTCTGGTGCTATGACTGGTTTGAGTCTCTGATACAGGGTTCTGGTGATCTGACTGGTTTGAGTCTCTATGATAGAGGGTTCTGGTGCTATGCCTGGGTTGAGTCTCTATGATAGGGTGTTCTGGTGCTATGACTGGTTTGAGTCTCTATGATAGAGGGTTCTGGTGCTATGCCTGGGTTGAGTCTCTATGATAGGGTGTTCTGGTGCTATGACTGGTTTGAGTCTCTATGATAGAGGGTTCTGGTGATCTAACTGGTCTGAGTCTCTTTGACAGAGGGTTCTGGTGATCTAACTGTTTTGAGTCTCTATGATAGGGTGTTCTGGTGATCTGACTGGTTTGAGTCTCTATGATCGGGTGTTCTGGTGATCTGACTAGTTTGAGTCTCTATGATAGGGTGTTCTGGTGATCTGACTGGATTGAGTCTCTGTGATAGAGGGTTCTGGTGCTATGACTGGTTTGAGTCTCTTTGACAGAGGGTTCTGGTGATCTAACTGGTCTGAGTCTCTTTGACAGAGGGTTCTGGTGATCTAACTGGTCTGAGTCTCTTTGACAGAGGGTTCTGGTGATCTGACTGGTGTGAGTCTCTTTGACAGAGGGTTCTGGTGCTATGACTGGTTTGAGTCTCTATGATAGGGTGTTCTGGTGATCTGACTGGTTTGAGTCTCTATGATAGAGGGTTCTGGTGATCTGACTGGTTTGAGTCTCTATGATACAGGGTTCTGGTGATCTGACTGGTTTGAGTCTCTATGATAGAGGGTTCTGGTGATCTGACTGGTTTGAGTCTCTATGATACAGGGTTCTGGTGATCTAACTGGTCTGAGTCTCTTTGACAGAGGGTTCTGGTGATCTAACTGGTCTGAGTCTCTTTGACAGAGGGTTCTGGTGATCTAACTGGTCTGAGTCTCTTTGACAGGGGGTTCTGGTGCAATGACTGTGTGAGTCTCTTTGACAGGGGGTTCTGGTGCAATGACTGGTGTGAGTCTCTTTGACAGGGGGTTCTGGTGCTATGACTGGTTTGAGTCTCTATGATAGGGTATTCTGGTGATCTGACTGGTTTGAGTCTCTATGATAGGGTGTTCTGGTGCTATGACTGGTTTGAGTCTCTGATACAGGGTTCTGGTGATCTAACTGGTCTGAGTCTCTTTGACAGAGGGTTCTGGTGATCTAACTGGTCTGAGTCTCTTTGACAGAGGGTTTTGGTGATCTAACTGGTCTGAGTCTCTTTGACAGGGGGTTCTGGTGATCTAACTGGTCTGAGTCTCTTTGACAGAGGGTTCTGGTGATCTAACTGGTCTGAGTCTCTTTGACAGAGGGTTTTGGTGATCTAACTGGTCTGAGTCTCTTTGACAGGGGGTTCTGGTGCAATGACTGGTGTGAGTCTCTTTGACAGAGGGTTCTGGTGATCTGACTGGTTTGAGTCTCTATGATAGGGTGTTCTGGTGATCTGACTGGTTTGAGTCTCTATGATAGGGTGTTCTGGTGATCTGACTGGATTGAGTCTCTGTGATAGAGGGTTCTGGTGCTATGACTGGTTTGAGTCTCTTTGACAGGGGGTTCTGGTGCAATGACTGGTATGAGTCTCTTTGACAGAGGGTTCTGGTGATCTAACTGGTATGAGTCTCTTTGACAGGGGGTTCTGGGCCCAGATTCACAAAACCTTCTTAAGAAAAAAATTATTCTTAACTGCCATTTAAAAAAAACTTAACTACAGATTTAAGAAGAAAGTTAAGCAAAGTTGCTATTCCTCAAAAAGATTCTTGGAAATGCTCTTGCGCTATTTCTTTTGTTTGTCCTCCTCTTTCTCCAGAGGGTTCTGG